>NC_135823.1:23237951-23502397 GCF_964213995.1 Mustelus asterias | reverse complement strand
GCCCCCCCCGCACAGAGACACCCGCCCCCCGCACAGAGACACCCGCCCCCCGCACAGAGACACCCGCCCCCCCCCGCACAGAGACACCCGCCCCCCCCCGCACAGAGACACCCGCCCCCGCACAGAGACACCCTCCCCCCCCGCACAGAGACACCCGCCCCCCCCGCACAGAGACACCCGCCCCCCGCACAGAGACACCCGCCCCGCGCACAGAGACACCCGCCCCCCCCCGCACAGAGACACCCGCCCCCCGCACAGAGACAGCCTCCCCCCCCCGCACAGAGACACCCTCCCCCCGCACAGAGACACCCGCCACCCCCGCACAGAGACACCCGCCCCCCGCACAGAGACACCCTCCCCCCGCACAGAGACACCCTCCCCCCCGCACAGAGACACCCGCCCCCCCGCACAGAGACACCCTCCCCCGCACAGAGACACCCGCCCCCCCCGCACAGAGACACCCGCCCCCCGCACAGAGACACCCTCCCCCCCGCACAGAGACACCCTCCCCCCCCGCACAGAGACACCCGCCCCCCCGCACAGAGACACCCGCCCCCCCGCACAGAGACACCCTCCCCCCCGCACAGAGACACCCGCCCCCCCGCACAGAGACACCCGCCCCCCCGCACAGAGACACCCGCCCCCCCCGCACAGAGACACCCGCCCCCCCCGCACAGAGACACCCGCCCCCCGCACAGAGACACCTTCCCCCCCCGCACAGACACCCGCCCCCCCCGCACAGAGACACCCTCCCCCCGCACAGAGACACCCGCCCCCCGCACAGAGACACCCGCCCCCCCCGCACAGAGACACCCGCCCCCCCGCACAGAGACACCCTCCCCCCGCACAGAGACACCCGCCCCCCCCGCACAGAGACACCCGCCCCCCCGCACAGAGACACCCTCCCCCCGCACAGAGACACCCTCCCCCCCGCACAGAGACACCCTCCCCCCCCGCACAGAGACACCCGCCCCCCGCACAGAGACACCCTCCCCCCGCACAGAGACACCCTCCCCCCCCGCACAGAGACACCCGCCCCCCCCGCACAGAGACACCCTCCCCCCGCACAGAGACACCCGCCCCCCCCGCACAGAGACACCCGCCCCCCCGCACAGAGACACCCTCCCCCCCGCACAGAGACACCCTCCCCCCCCGCACAGAGACACCCGCCCCCCCGCACAGAGACACCCGCCCCCCCGCACAGAGACACCCTCCCCCCCGCACAGAGACACCCGCCCCCCCGCACAGAGACACCCGCCCCCCCGCACAGAGACACCCGCCCCCCCCGCACAGAGACACCCGCCCCCCCCGCACAGAGACACCCGCCCCCCGCACAGAGACACCCGCCCCCCCCGCACAGAGACACCCGCCCCCCGCACAGAGACACCTTCCCCCCCGCACAGACACCCGCCCCCCCCGCACAGAGACACCCGCCCCCCCCGCACAGAGACACCCACCCCCCGCACAGAGACACCCGCCCCCCCCGCACAGAGACACCCGCCCCCCGCACAGAGACACCCGCCCCCCCGCACAGAGACACCCTCCCCCCGCACAGAGACACCCGCCCCCCCGCACAGAGACACCCGCCCCCCCGCACAGAGACACCCACCCCCCGCACAGAGACACCCTCCCCCCCGCACAGAGACACCCTCCCCCCCGCACAGAGACACCCACCCCCCCGCACAGAGACACCCGCACCCACCACCCCCCCCGCACAGAGACACCCTCCCCCCCCGCACAGAGACACCCGCCCCCCGCACAGAGACACCCGCCCCCCCGCACAGAGACACCCGCCCCCCGCACAGAGACACCCGCCCCCCCCCCGCACAGAGACACCCGCCCCCCGCACAGAGACACCCTCCCCCCCCGCACAGAGACACCCGCCCCCCCGCACAGAGACACCCGCCCCCCCCGCACAGAGACACCCGCCCCCCGCACAGAGACACCCGCCCCCCCCCCGCACAGAGACACCCGCCCCCGCACCGAGACACCCTCCCCCCCCGCACAGAGACACCCTCCCCCCGCACAGAGACACCCGCCCCCCCCGCACAGAGACACCCGCCCCCCGCACAGAGACACCCTCCCCCCGCACAGAGACACCCTCCCCCCCGCACAGAGACACCCTCCCCCCCGCACAGAGACACCCGCCCCCCCGCACAGAGACACCCTCCCCCCGCACAGAGCCACCCGCCCCCCGCACAGAGACACCCGCCCCCCGCACAGAGACACCCTCCCCCCCGCACAGAGACACCCTCCCCCCCCGCACAGAGACACCCGCCCCCCCGCACAGAGACACCCGCCCCCCCGCACAGAGACACCCTCCCCCCCGCACAGAGACACCCGCCCCCCCGCACAGAGACACCCGCCCCCCCGCACAGAGACACCCGCCCCCCCCGCACAGAGACACCCGCCCCCCCCGCACAGAGACACCCGCCCCCCCGCACAGAGACACCCGCCCCCCCGCACAGAGACACCCGCCCCCCCCGCACAGAGACACCCGCCCCCCGCACAGAGACACCTCCCCCCCCGCACAGACACCTTCCCCCCCCCGCACAGACACCCGCCCCCCCCGCACAGAGACACCCGCCCCCCCCGCACAGAGACACCCACCCCCCGCACAGAGACACCCGCCCCCCCCGCACAGAGACACCCGCCCCCCGCACAGAGACACCCGCCCCCCCCGCACAGAGACACCCTCCCCCCCGCACAGAGACACCCTCCCCCCGCACAGAGACACCCGCCCCCCGCACAGAGACACCCGCCCCCCCGCACAGAGACACCCGCCCCCCGCACAGAGACACCCGCCCCCCGCACAGAGACACCCGCCCCCCCGCACAGAGACACCCTCCCCCCCGCACAGAGACACCCTCCCCCCCCGCACAGAGACACCCACCCCCCCCGCACAGAGACACCCTCCCCCCCCGCACAGAGACACCCTCCCCCCCCGCACAGAGACACCCTCCCCCCCCGCACAGAGACACCCGCCCCCCGCACAGAGACACCTTCCCCCCGCACAGACACCCGCCCCCCCGCACAGAGACACCCGCCCCCCGCACAGAGACACCCTCCCCCCCCGCACAGAGACACCCGCCCCCCCCGCACAGAGACACCCGCCCCCCGCACAGAGACACCCGCCCCCCCCGCACAGAGACACCTTCCCCCCCCCGCACAGACACCCGCCCCCCCCGCACAGAGACACCCTCCCCCCCGCACAGAGACACCCGCCCCCCCCGCACAGAGACACCCTCCCCCCGCACAGAGACACCCTCCCCCCGCACAGAGACACCCGCCCCCCCCGCACAGAGACACCCTCCCCCCCGCACAGAGACACCCTCCCCCCGCACAGAGACACCCGCCCCCCCCGCACAGAGACACCCGCCCCCCCCGCACAGAGACACCCTCCCCCGCACAGAGACACCCGCCCCCCCCGCACAGAGACACCCGCCCCCCCCGCACAGAGACACCTTCCCCCCGCACAGAGACACCCGCCCCCCGCACAGAGACACCCGCCCCCCGCAGAGACACCCGCCCCCCCCGCACAGAAACACCCGCCCCCCGCACAGAGACACCCTCCCCCCCGCACAGAGACACCCTCCCCCCACGCACAGAGACACCTGCCCCCCGCACAGAGACACCCGCCCCCCCGCACAGAGACACCCGCCCCCCGCACAGAGACACCCGCCCCCCCCGCACAGAGACACCTTCCCCCCCCGCACAGACACCCTCCCCCCCGCACAGAGACACCCTCCCCCCGCACAGAGACACCCGCCCCCCCCGCACAGAGACACCCCCCCCGCACAGAGACACCCTCCCCCCGCACAGAGACACCCTCCCCCCGCACAGAGACACCCTCCCCCCCGCACAGAGACACCCTCCCCCCCGCACAGAGACACCTTCCCCCCGCACAGAGACACCTTCCCCCCGCACAGAGACACCTTCCCCCCCGCACAGAGACACCTTCCCCCCGCACAGAGACACCTTCCCCCCGCACAGAGACACCTTCCCCCCGCACAGAGACACCCTCCCCCCCGCACAGAGACACCCGCCCCCCGCACAGAGACACCTTCCCCCCGCACAGAGACACCTTCCCCCCGCACAGAGACACCTTCCCCCCGCACAGAGACACCTTCCCCCCGCACAGAGACACCCGCCCCCCCGCACAGAGACACCCTCCCCCCGCCCAGAGACACCCTCCCCCCCGCACAGAGACACCCTCCCCCCGCCCAGAGACACCCTCCCCCCCGCACAGAGACACCCTCCCCCCCGCACAGAGACACCTTCCCCCCGCACAGAGACACCTTCCCCCCGCACAGAGACACCTTCCCCCCGCACAGAGACACCCTCCCCCCCGCACAGAGACACCTTCCCCCCGCACAGAGACACCTTCCCCCCGCACAGAGACACCCTCCCCCCCGCACAGAGACACCTTCCCCCCGCACAGAGACACCTTCCCCCCGCACAGAGACACCCTCCCCCCCCGCACAGAGACACCCGCCCCCCGCACAGAGACTCCCTCCCCCCCGCACAGAGACACCCTCCCCCCCGCATAGAGACACCCGCCCCCCGCACAGAGACACCCGCCCCCCGCACAGAGACTCCCTCCCCCCCGCACAGAGACACCCGCCCCCCGCACAGAGACTCCCTCCCCCCCCCGCACAGAGACACCCTCCCCCCCGCATAGAGACACCCGCCCCCCCGCACAGAGACACCCGCCCCCCGCACAGAGACTCCTCCCCCCCGCACAGAGACACCCTCCCCCCGCACAGAGACACCCGCCCCCCCCGCACAGAGACACCCGCCCCCCCCGCACAGAGACACCCACCCCCCCGCACAGAGACACCCACCCCCCCGCACAGAGACACCCACCCCCCCGCACAGAGACACCCTCCCCCCCGCACAGAGACACCCGCCCCCCGCATAGAGACACCCTCCCCCCCGCACAGAGACACCCGCCCCCCGCATAGAGACACCCTCCCCCCCGCACAGAGACACCCGCCCCCCGCATAGAGACACCCTCCCCCCCGCACAGAGACACCCGCCCCCCGCATAGAGACACCTTCCCCCCCCGCACAGACACCCGCCCCTCCCGCACAGAGACACCCGCCCCCCGCACAGAGACACCCTCCCCCCGCACAGAGACACCCGCCCCCCGCACAGAGACACCCTCCCCCCGCACAGAGACACCCTCTACCCCCGCACAGAGACACCTGCCCCCCCGCACAGAGACACCCGCCCCCCGCATAGAGACACCCGCCACCCCCGCACAGAGACACCCGCCCCCCGCACAGAGACACCCTCCCCCCCCGCACAGAGACACCTTCCCCCCCCGCACAGAGACACCTTCCCCCCCCGCACAGAGACACCCTCCCCCCCCGCACAGAGACACCCGCCCCCCCGCACAGAGACACCCTCCCCCCGCACAGAGACACCCTCCCCCCGCACAGAGACACCCGCCCCCCCCCGCACAGAGACACCCGCCCCCCGCACAGAGACACCCTCCCCCCCCGCACAGAGACACCCTCCCCCCCGCACAGAGACACCCGCCCCCCGCACAGAGACACCCTCCCCCCCCGCACAGAGACACCCTCCCCCCGCACAGAGACACCCTCCCCCCCGCACAGAGACACCCTCCCCCCCCGCACAGAGACACCCGCCCCCCCCGCACAGAGACACCCGCCCCCCCCGCACAGAGACACCCGCCCCCCCCGCACAGAGACACCCGCCCCCCCCGCACAGAGACACCCGCCCCCCCCGCACAGAGACACCCTCCCCCCGCACAGAGACACCCTCCCCACGCACAGAGACACCCACCCCCCGCACAGAGACACCCTCCCCCCCGCACAGAGACACCCGCCCCCGCACAGAGACACCCGCCCCCCGCACAGAGACACCCGCCCCCCCCGCACAGAGACACCCGCCCCCCGCACAGAGACACCCGCCCCCCCGCACAGAGACACCCGCCCCCCGCACAGAGACACCCGCCCCCCCCCGCACAGAGACACCCGCCCCCCCCGCACAGAGACACCCTCCCCCCCCGCACAGAGACACCCGCCCCCCGCACAGAGACACCCGCCCCCCGCACAGAGACACCCGCCCCCCGCACAGAGACACCCGCCCCCCGCACAGAGACACCCTCCCCCCCCCGCACAGAGACACCCTCCCCACGCACAGAGACACCCACCCAGAGACACCCTCCCCCCCCCGCACAGAGACACCCTCCCCCACGCACAGAGACACCACCCCCCCGCACAGAGACACCCTCCCCCCCGCACAGAGACACCCGCACCCTCCCCCCCGCACAGAGACACCCTCCCCCCCGCACAGAGACACCCGCACCCTCCCCCCCGCACAGAGACACCCGCCCCCCGCACAGAGACACCCGCCCCCCCCGCACAGAGACACCGCACCCCCCCCACACAGAGACACCCGCCCCCCCGCACAGAGACACCCTCCCCCCCGCACAGAGACACCCGCCCCCCGCACAGAGACACCCTCCCCCCCCCCGCACAGAGACACCCTCCCCCCGCATAGAGACACCCGCCCCCCGCACAGAGACACCCTCCCCCCGCATAGAGACACCGCCCCCCGCACAGAGACACCGCCCCCCCCGCACAGAGACACCCTCCCCCCCGCACAGAGACACCCGCCCCCCGCACAGAGACACCCTCCCCCCACGAGACACCTGCCCCCCCGCACAGAGACACCCGCCCCCCGCACAGAGACACCCCCCCCACGCACAGAGACACCCTCCCCCCGCACAGAGACACCCTCCCCCCCCGCACAGAGACACCCTCCCCCCGCACAGAGACACCCTCCCCCCGCACAGAGACACCCGCCCCCGCACAGAGACACCCGCCCCCCGCACAGAGACACCCTCCCCCCCGCACAGAGACACCCGCCCCCGCACAGAGACACCCGCCCCCCGCACAGAGACACCCGCCCCCCGCACAGAGACACCCGCCCCCCGCACAGAGACACCCGCCCCCCGCACAGAGACACCCCGCCCCCCCGCACAGAGACACCCTCCCCCCGCACAGAGACACCCTCCCCACGCACAGAGACACCCTCCCCCCGCACAGAGACACCCTCCCCCGCACAGAGACACCCGCCCCCCCCGCACAGAGACACCCTCCCCCCCCGCACAGAGACACCCGCCCCCCCCGCACAGAGACACCCTCCCCCCCCGCACAGAGACACCCGCCCCCCCCGCACAGAGACACCCGCCCCCCGCACAGAGACACCCGCCCCCCCCCGCACAGAGACACCCTCCCCCCCGCACAGAGACACCCGCCCCCCCCGCACAGAGACACCCGCCCCCCGCACAGAGACACCCTCCCCACGCACAGAGACACCCTCCCCCCGCACAGAGACACCCGCCCCCCCCGCACAGAGACACCCTCCCCCCCGCACAGAGACACCCTCCCCCCGCACAGAGACACCCTCCCCACGCACAGAGACACCCTCCCCCCGCACAGAGACACCCGCCCCCCCCGCACAGAGACACCCTCCCCCCCGCACAGAGACACCCTCCCCCCGCACAGAGACACCCTCCCCCCGCACAGAGACACCCGCCCCCCGCACAGAGACACCCGCCCCCCGCACAGAGACACCCGCCCCCCGCATAGAGACACCCTCCCCCCCGCACAGAAACACCCTCCCCCCGCACAGAGACACCCGCCCCCCGCACAGAGACACCCGCCCCCCCGCACAGAGACACCCGCCCCCCCGCACAGAGACACCCTCCCCCGCACAGAGACACCCTCCCCCCGCACAGAGACACCCTCCCCCCGCATAGGGACACCCGCCCCCCGCATAGAGACACCCTCCCCCCCCGCACAGAGACACCCTCCCCCCCGCACAGAGACACCCGCCCCCCCGCACAGAGACACCCTCCCCCCCGCACAGAGACACCCTCCCCCCGCACAGAGACACCCGCCCCCCGCACAGAGACACCCGCCCCCCGCACAGAGACACCCTCCCCCCCCGCACAGAGACACCCGCCCCCCCCGCACAGAGACACCCGCCCCCCCGCACAGAGACACCCGCCCCCCCCGCACAGAGACACCCTCCCCCCCGCACAGAGACACCCGCCCCCCCCGCACAGAGACACCCGCCCCCCCCGCACAGAGACACCCTCCCCCCCGCACAGAGACACCCTCCCCCCGCACAGAGACACCCGCCCCCCGCACAGAGACACCCGCCCCCCCCGCACAGAGACACCCGCCCCCCCCGCACAGAGACACCCTCCCCCCGCACAGAGACACCCTCCCCCCGCACAGAGACACCCGCCCCCCCGCACAGAGACACCCTCCCCCCGCACAGAGACACCCGCCCCCCGCACAGAGACACCCTCCCCCCCGCACAGAGACACCCGCCCCCCGCACAGAGACACCCGCCCCCCGCACAGAGACACCCTCCCCCCGCACAGAGACACCCTCCCCCCCCCGCACAGAGACACCCTCCCCCCGCACAGAGACACCCGCCCCCCCGCACAGAGACACCCTCCCCCCCGCACAGAGACACCCGCCCCCCGCACAGAGACACCCGCCCCCCGCACAGAGACACCCTCCCCCCGCACAGAGACACCCGCCCCCCCCGCACAGAGACACCCTCCCCCCCCGCACAGAGACACCCGCCCCCCGCACAGAGACACCCACCCCCCGCACAGAGACACCCTCCCCCCGCACAGAGACACCCGCCCCCCGCACAGAGACACCCGCCCCCCGCACAGAGACACCCGCCCCCCGCACAGAGACACCCACCCCCCCCGCACAGAGACACCCGCCCCCCCGCACAGAGACACCCGCCCCCCGCACAGAGACACCCGCCCCCCCCGCACAGAGACACCCGCCCCCCGCACAGAGACACCCGCACCCCGCACAGAGACACCCTCCCCCCCGCACAGACACCCGCCCCCCGCACAGAGACACCCGCCCCCCGCACAGAGACATCCGCCCCCCCGCACAGAGACACCCTCCCCCCCGCACAGAGACACCCGCCCCCCGCACAGAGACACCCGCCCCCCCCGCACAGAGACACCCTCCCCCCCGCACAGAGACACCAGCCCCCCGCACAGAGACACCCGCCCCCCCCGCACAGAGACACCCGCCCCCCGCACAGAGACACCCGCCCCCCCCGCACAGAGACACCCTCCCCCCCGCACAGAGACACCCGCCCCCCGCACAGAGACACCCGCCCCCCCGCACAGAGACACCCGCCCCCCGCACAGAGACACCATCCCCCCCGCACAGAGACACCCTCCCCCCCGCACAGAGACACCCGCCCCCCCGCACAGAGACACCCTCCCCCCCGCACAGAGACACCCTCCCCCCCGCACAGAGACACCCGCCCCCCGCACAGAGACACCCGCCCCCCGCACAGAGACACCCTCCCCCCCGCACAGAGACACCCGCCCCCCGCACAGAGACACCCTCCCCCCCGCACGGAGACACCCGCCCCCCGCACAGAGACACCCGCCCCCCGCACAGAGACACCCGCCCCCCGCACAGAGACACCCGCCCCCCGCACAGAGACACCCTCCCCCCCGCACAGAGACACCCGCCCCCCCGCACAGAGACACCCGCCCCCCGCACAGAGACACCCTCCCCCCCGGCACAGAGACACCCTCCCCCCCGCACAGAGACACCCTCCCACCCGCACAGAGACACCCTCCCCCTCGCACAGAGACACCCGCCCCCCCCGCACAGAGACACCCTCCCCCCGCACAGAGACACCCTCCCCCCCCGCACAGAGACACCCGCCCCCCGCACAGAGACACCCGCCCCCCGCACAGAGACACCCTCCCCCCCGCACAGAGACACCCGCCCCCCGCACAGAAACACCCACCCCCCGCACAGAGACACCCGCCCCCCGCACAGAGACACCCGCCCCCCCCGCACAGAGACACCCTCCCCCCCGCACAGAGACACCCGCCCCCCGCACAGAGACACCCGCCCCCCGCACAGAGACACCCGCCCCCCCCGCACAGAGACACCCTCCCCCCCGCACAGAGACACCCTCCCCCCGCACAGAGACACCCTCCCCCCCCGCACAGAGACACCCGCCCCCCGCACAGAGACACCCGCCCCCCCGCACAGAGACACCCACCCCCCCGCACAGAGACACCCTCCCCCCCGCACAGAGACACCCTCCCCCCCGCACAGAGACACCCACCCCCCCGCACAGAGACACCCGCACCCACCACCCCCGCACAGAGACACCCTCCCCCCCCGCACAGAGACACCCGCCCCCCGCACAGAGACACCCGCCCCCCCCGCACAGAGACACCCGCCCCCCGCACAGAGACACCCGCCCCCCCCCGCACAGAGACACCCGCCCCCCGCACAGAGACACCCTCCCCCCGCACAGAGACACCCGCCCCCCCCGCACAGAGACACCCGCCCCCCGCACAGAGACACCCGCCCCCCCCCGCACAGAGACACCCGCCCCCCCCGCACAGAGACACCCGCCCCCCGCACAGAGACACCCGCACCCCGCACAGAGACACCCTCCCCCCCGCACAGATACCCGCCCCCCCGCACAGAGACACCCGCCCCCCGCACAGAGACACCCGCCCCCCGCACAGAGACACCCGCCCCCCCCGCACAGAGGCACCCTCCCCCCGCACAGAGACACCAGCCCCCCGCACAGAGACACCCGCCCCCCCCGCACAGAGACACCCGCCCCCCGCACAGAGACACCCGCCCCCCCGCACAGAGACACCCTCCCCCCGCACAGAGACACCCGCCCCCCGCACAGAGACACCCGCCCCCCCGCACAGAGACACCCGCCCCCCGCACAGAGACACCCTCCCCCCCGCACAGAGACACCCTCCCCCCCGCACAGAGACACCCGCCCCCCCGCACAGAGACACCCTCCCCCCCGCACAGAGACACCCTCCCCCCGCACAGAGACACCCGCCCCCCCGCACAGAGACACCCGCCCCCCGCACAGAGACACCCTCCCCCCCGCACAGAGACACCCGCCCCCCGCACAGAGACACCCTCCCCCCCGCACAGAGACACCCTCCCCCCCGCACAGAGACACCCGCCCCCCCGCACAGAGACACCCGCCCCCCGCACAGAGACACCCTCCCCCCCGCACAGAGACACCCTCCCCCCCGCACAGAGACACCCTCCCACCCGCACAGAGACACCCTCCCCCCGCACAGAGACACCCGCCCCCCCCGCACAGAGACACCCTCCCCCCGCACAGAGACACCCTCCCCCCCCGCACAGAGACACCCGCCCCCCGCACAGAGACACCCGCCCCCCGCACAGAGACACCCTCCCCCCCGCACAGAGACACCCGCCCCCCGCACAGAGACACCACACCCCCGCACAGAGACACCCGCCCCCCGCACAGAGACACCCGCCCCCCCCGCACAGAGACACCCTCCCCCCCGCACAGAGACACCCGCCCCCGCACAGAGACACCCGCCCCCCGCACAGAGACACCCGCCCCCCCCGCACAGAGACACCCTCCCCCCGCACAGAGACACCCTCCCCCCGCACAGAGACACCCGCCCCCCGCACAGAGACACCCACCCCCCCGCACAGAGACACCCTCCCCCGCACAGAGACACCCTCCCCCCCGCACAGAGACACCCTCCCCCCCCGCACAGAGACACCCGCCCCCCCGCACAGAGACACCCGCCCCCCCGCACAGAGACACCCTCCCCCCGCACAGAGACACCCTCCCCCCGCACAGAGACACCCTCCCCCCCGCACAGAGACACCCGCCCCCCCGCACAGAGACACCCTCCCCCCCGCACAGAGACACCCTCCCCCCCCGCACAGAGACACCCGCCCCCCGCACAGAGACACCCACCCCCCCGCACAGAGACACCCTCCCCCCGCACAGAGACACCCTCCCCCCCGCACAGAGACACCCGCCCCCCCGCACAGAGACACCCGCCCCCCCCGCACAGAGACACCCGCCCCCCCGCACAGAGACACCCTCCCCCCCGCACAGAGACACCCTCCCCCCCGCACAGAGACACCCGCCCCCCGCACAGACACCCGCCCCCCCGCACAGAGACACCCGCCCCCCGCACAGAGACACCCGCCCCCCCCCGCACAGAGACACCCGCCCCCCGCACAGAGACACCCGCCCCCCGCACAGAGACACCCACCCCCCCGCACAGAGACACCCTCCCCCCCGCACAGAGACACCCTCCCCCCCGCACAGAGACACCCACCCCCCCGCACAGAGACACCCGCACCCACCCCCCCCGCACAGAGACACCCTCCCCCCCGCACAGAGACACCCGCCCCCCGCACAGAGACACCCGCCCCCCCGCACAGAGACACCCGCCCCCCGCACAGAGACACCCGCCCCCCCCGCACAGAGACACCCGCCCCCCGCACAGAGACACCCTCCCCCCCGCACAGAGACACCCGCCCCCCTGCACAGAGACACCCGCCCCCCGCACAGAGACACCCGCCCCCCGCACAGAGACACCTGCCCCCCGCACAGAGACACCCGCCCCCCCGCACAGAGACACCCTCCCCCCCCGCACAGAGACACCCGCCCCCCGCACAGAGACACCCGCCCCCCCCGCACAGAGACACCCGCCCCCCCGCACAGAGACACCCTCCCCCGCACAGAGACACCCGCCCCCCCCGCACAGAGACACCCGCCCCCCCGCACAGAGACACCCTCCCCCCGCACAGAGACACCCTCCCCCCCGCACAGAGACACCCTCCCCCCCGCACAGAGACACCCGCCCCCCCGCCAGAGACACCCTCCCCCCGCACAGAGACACCCGCCCCCCCCGCACAGAGACACCCGCCCCCCCGCACAGAGACACCCTCCCCCCCCGCACAGAGACACCCTCCCCCCCGCACAGAGACACCCGCCCCCCCGCACAGAGACACCCGCCCCCCCGCACAGAGACACCCTCCCCCCCGCACAGAGACACCCGCCCCCCCGCACAGAGACACCCGCCCCCCCGCACAGAGACACCCGCCCCCCCCGCACAGAGACACCCGCCCCCCCCGCACAGAGACACCCGCCTCCCCGCACAGAGACACCCGCCCCCCGCACAGAGACACTCGCCCCCCCCGCACAGAGACACCCGCCCCCCGCACAGAGACACCTTCCCCCCCCGCACAGACACCCGCCCCCCCCGCACAGAGACACCCGCCCCCCCGCACAGAGACACCCACCCCCCGCACAGAGACACCCGCCCCCCCCGCACAGAGACACCCGCCCCCCGCACAGAGACACCTTCCCCCCGCACAGAGACACCCGCCCCCCGCACAGAGACACCCTCCCCACGCACAGAGACACCCTCCCCCGCACAGAGACACCCGCCCCCCCCGCACAGAGACACCCTCCCCCCCGCACAGAGACACCCTCCCCCCGCACAGAGACACCCTCCCCACGCACAGAGACACCCTCCCCCCGCACAGAGACACCCGCCCCCCCGCACAGAGACACCCTCCCCCCCGCACAGAGACACCCTCCCCCCGCACAGAGACACCCTCCCCCCGCACAGAGACACCCGCCCCCGCACAGAGACACCCGCCCCCCGCACAGAGACACCCGCCCCCCGCATAGAGACACCCTCCCCCCGCACAGAAACACCCTCCCCCGCACAGAGACACCCGCCCCCCGCACAGAGACACCCGCCCCCCCGCACAGAGACACCCGCCCCCCCGCACAGAGACACCCTCCCCCGCACAGAGACACCCTCCCCCCGCACAGAGACACCCTCCCCCCGCATAGGGACACCCGCCCCCCGCATAGAGGACACCCTCCCCCCCCGCACAGAGACACCCTCCCCCCGCACAGAGACACCCGCCCCCCCGCACAGAGACACCCTCCCCCCGCACAGAGACACCCTCCCCCGCACAGAGACACCCGCCCCCGCACAGAGACACCCGCCCCCGCACAGAGACACCCTCCCCCCCCGCACAGAGACACCCGCCCCCCCGCACAGAGACACCCGCCCCCCCGCACAGAGACACCCGCCCCCCCCGCACAGAGACACCCTCCCCCCCGCACAGAGACACCCGCCCCCCCCGCACAGAGACACCCGCCCCCCCCGCACAGAGACACCCTCCCCCCCGCACAGAGACACCCTCCCCCCGCACAGAGACACCCGCCCCCCGCACAGAGACACCCGCCCCCCCGCACAGAGACACCCGCACCCCCCGCACAGAGACACCCTCCCCCCGCACAGAGACACCCTCCCCCCGCACAGAGACACCCGCCCCCCGCACAGAGACACCCTCCCCCCGCACAGAGACACCCGCCCCCCGCACAGAGACACCCTCCCCCCCGCACAGAGACACCCGCCCCCCGCACAGAGACACCCGCCCCCCGCACAGAGACACCCTCCCCCCGCACAGAGACACCCTCCCCCCCCCGCACAGAGACACCCTCCCCCCGCACAGAGACACCCGCCCCCCCCGCACAGAGACACCCTCCCCCCGCACAGAGACACCCGCCCCCGCACAGAGACACCCGCCCCCCGCACAGAGACACCCTCCCCCCGCACAGAGACACCCGCCCCCCCCGCACAGAGACACCCTCCCCCCCCGCACAGAGACACCCGCCCCCCGCACAGAGACACCCACCCCCCGCACAGAGACACCCCTCCCCCCGCACAGAGACACCCGCCCCCGCACAGAGACACCCGCCCCCCGCACAGAGACACCCGCCCCCCGCACAGAGACACCCACCCCCCCGCACAGAGACACCCGCCCCCCCGCACAGAGACACCCGCCCCCCGCACAGAGACACCCGCCCCCCCGCACAGAGACACCCGCCCCCCGCACAGAGACACCCGCACCCCGCACAGAGACACCCTCCCCCCCGCACAGACACCCGCCCCCCGCACAGAGACACCCGCCCCCCGCACAGAGACATCCGCCCCCCCGCACAGAGACACCCTCCCCCCCGCACAGAGACACCCGCCCCCCGCACAGAGACACCCGCCCCCCCCGCACAGAGACACCCTCCCCCCGCACAGAGACACCAGCCCCCCGCACAGAGACACCCGCCCCCCCCGCACAGAGACACCCGCCCCCCGCACAGAGACACCCGCCCCCCCCGCACAGAGACACCCTCCCCCCCGCACAGAGACACCCGCCCCCCGCACAGAGACACCCGCCCCCCGCACAGAGACACCCGCCCCCCGCACAGAGACACCATCCCCCCGCACAGAGACACCCTCCCCCCCCGCACAGAGACACCCGCCCCCCCGCACAGAGACACCCTCCCCCCGCACAGAGACACCCTCCCCCCCGCACAGAGACACCCGCCCCCCCGCACAGAGACACCCGCCCCCCGCACAGAGACACCCTCCCCCCGCACAGAGACACCCGCCCCCCGCACAGAGACACCCTCCCCCCCGCACGGAGACACCCGCCCCCCGCACAGAGACACCCGCCCCCCGCACAGAGACACCCGCCCCCGCACAGAGACACCCGCCCCCCGCACAGAGACACCCTCCCCCCCGCACAGAGACACCCGCCCCCCCGCACAGAGACACCCGCCCCCGCACAGAGACACCCTCCCCCCGGCACAGAGACACCCTCCCCCCCGCACAGAGACACCCTCCCACCCGCACAGAGACACCCTCCCCTCGCACAGAGACACCCGCCCCCCCGCACAGAGACACCCTCCCCCCGCACAGAGACACCCTCCCCCCCGCACAGAGACACCCGCCCCCCGCACAGAGACACCCGCCCCCCGCACAGAGACACCCTCCCCCCCGCACAGAGACACCCGCCCCCCGCACAGAAACACCCACCCCCCGCACAGAGACACCCGCCCCCCGCACAGAGACACCCGCCCCCCCCGCACAGAGACACCCTCCCCCCCCGCACAGAGACACCCGCCCCCCGCACAGAGACACCCGCCCCCCGCACAGAGACACCCGCCCCCCCGCACAGAGACACCCTCCCCCCCGCACAGAGACACCCTCCCCCCGCACAGAGACACCCTCCCCCCCCCGCACAGAGACACCCGCCCCCCGCACAGAGACACCCGCCCCCCCGCACAGAGACACCCACCCCCCCGCACAGAGACACCCTCCCCCCGCACAGAGACACCCTCCCCCCCGCACAGAGACACCCACCCCCCCGCACAGAGACACCCGCACCCACCACCCCCGCACAGAGACACCCTCCCCCCCCGCACAGAGACACCCGCCCCCCGCACAGAGACACCCGCCCCCCCCGCACAGAGACACCCGCCCCCCGCACAGAGACACCCGCCCCCCCCCGCACAGAGACACCCGCCCCCCGCACAGAGACACCCTCCCCCGCACAGAGACACCCGCCCCCCCGCACAGAGACACCCGCCCCCCGCACAGAGACACCCGCCCCCCCCCGCACAGAGACACCCGCCCCCCCGCACAGAGACACCCGCCCCCCGCACAGAGACACCCGCACCCCGCACAGAGACACCCTCCCCCCCGCACGAGAGACACCCGCCCCCCCGCACAGAGACACCCGCCCCCCGCACAGAGACACCCGCCCCCCGCACAGAGACACCCGCCCCCCCCGCACAGAGGCACCCTCCCCCCCGCACAGAGACACCCAGCCCCCCGCACAGAGACACCCGCCCCCCCGCACAGAGACACCCGCCCCCCGCACAGAGACACCCGCCCCCCCGCACAGAGACACCCTCCCCCCGCACAGAGACACCCGCCCCCCGCACAGAGACACCCGCCCCCCGCACAGAGACACCCGCCCCCCCGCACAGAGACACCCTCCCCCCCGCACAGAGACACCCTCCCCCGCACAGAGACCCGCCCCCCGCACAGAGACACCCTCCCCCCCGCACAGAGACACCCTCCCCCCCGCACAGAGACACCCGCCCCCCCCGCACAGAGACACCCGCCCCCCGCACAGAGACACCCTCCCCCCCGCACAGAGACACCCGCCCCCCGCACAGAGACACCCTCCCCCCCGCACAGAGACACCCTCCCCCCCGCACAGAGACACCCGCCCCCCCGCACAGAGACACCCGCCCCCCGCACAGAGACACCCTCCCCCCCGCACAGAGACACCCTCCCCCCCGCACAGAGACACCCTCCCACCCGCACAGAGACACCCTCCCCCCCGCACAGAGACACCCGCCCCCCCGCACAGAGACACCCTCCCCCCGCACAGAGACACCCTCCCCCCCGCACAGAGACACCCGCCCCCCGCACAGAGACACCCGCCCCCCGCACAGAGACACCCTCCCCCCCGCACAGAGACACCCGCCCCCCGCACAGAGACACCCCCCCCCGCACAGAGACACCCGCCCCCCGCACAGAGACACCCGCCCCCCCCGCACAGAGACACCCTCCCCCCCGCACAGAGACACCCGCCCCCCGCACAGAGACACCCGCCCCCCGCACAGAGACACCCGCCCCCCCCGCACAGAGACACCCTCCCCCCGCACAGAGACACCCTCCCCCCGCACAGAGACACCCGCCCCCCCGCACAGAGACACCCACCCCCCCGCACAGAGACACCCTCCCCCCGCACAGAGACACCCTCCCCCCGCACAGAGACACCCTCCCCCCCGCACAGAGACACCCGCCCCCCGCACAGAGACACCCGCCCCCCCGCACAGAGACACCCTCCCCCGCACAGAGACACCCTCCCCCCCGCACAGAGACACCCTCCCCCCCGCACAGAGACACCCGCCCCCCGCACAGAGACACCCTCCCCCCGCACAGAGACACCCTCCCCCCCGCACAGAGACACCCGCCCCCCCGCACAGAGACACCCACCCCCCCGCACAGAGACACCCTCCCCCCGCACAGAGACACCCTCCCCCCGCACAGAGACACCCGCCCCCCCGCACAGAGACACCCGCCCCCCCGCACAGAGACACCCGCCCCCCCGCACAGAGACACCCTCCCCCCCGCACAGAGACACCCTCCCCCCCGCACAGAGACACCCGCCCCCCGCACAGACACCCGCCCCCCCGCACAGAGACACCCGCCCCCCGCACAGAGACACCCGCCCCCCCCGCACAGAGACACCCGCCCCCCGCACAGAGACACCCGCCCCCCGCACAGAGACACCCACCCCCCCGCACAGAGACACCCTCCCCCCGCACAGAGACACCCTCCCCCCCGCACAGAGACACCCACCCCCCCGCACAGAGACACCCGCACCCACCCCCCCCGCACAGAGACACCCCTCCCCCCCGCACAGAGACACCCGCCCCCCGCACAGAGACACCCGCCCCCCCCGCACAGAGACACCCGCCCCCCGCACAGAGACACCCGCCCCCCCCGCACAGAGACACCCGCCCCCCGCACAGAGACACCCGCCCCCCCGCACAGAGACACCCGCCCCCCCCGCACAGAGACACCCTCCCCCCCCGCACAGAGACACCCGCCCCCCCCGCACAGAGACACCCGCCCCCCCGCACAGAGACACCCTCCCCCCGCACAGAGACACCCGCCCCCCGCACAGAGACACCCGCCCCCCCGCACAGAGACACCCTCCCCCCGCACAGAGACACCCTCCCCCCCGCACAGAGACACCCTCCCCCCCGCACAGAGACACCCGCCCCCCCGCACAGAGACACCCTCCCCCCGCACAGAGACACCCGCCCCCCCCGCACAGAGACACCCGCCCCCCGCACAGAGACACCCTCCCCCCCGCACAGAGACACCCTCCCCCCCCGCACAGAGACACCCGCCCCCCCGCACAGAGACACCCGCCCCCCGCACAGAGACACCCTCCCCCCCGCACAGAGACACCCGCCCCCCCGCACAGAGACACCCGCCCCCCCGCACAGAGACACCCGCCCCCCCGCACAGAGACACCCGCCCCCCCCGCACAGAGACACCCGCCTCCCCGCACAGAGACACCCGCCCCCCCGCACAGAGACACTCGCCCCCCCCGCACAGAGACACCCGCCCCCCGCACAGAGACACCTTCCCCCCCGCACAGACACCCGCCCCCCCGCACAGAGACACCCGCCCCCCCCGCACAGAGACACCCACCCCCCGCACAGAGACACCCGCCCCCCCGCACAGAGACACCCGCCCCCCCGCACAGAGACACCTTCCCCCCGCACAGAGACACCCGCCCCCCGCACAGAGACACCTTCCCCCCCCGCACAGACACCCGCCCCCCCCGCACAGAGACACCCGCCCCCCGCACAGAGACACCCTCCCCCCCGCACAGAGACACCCCGCCCCCCCGCACAGAGACACCCGCCCCCCGCACAGAGACACTTTCCCCCCCCGCACAGACACCCGCCCCCCCGCACAGAGACACCTTCCCCCCGCACAGAGACACCCGCCCCCCCCGCACAGAGACACCGTCCCCCCCCGCACAGAGACACCCGCCCCCCGCACAGAGACTCCCTCCCCCCCGCACAGAGACACCCTCCCCCCCGCACAGAGACACCCGCACCCCCGCACAGAGACACCCTACCCCCCCGCACAGAGACACCCTCCCCCCGCACAGAGACACCCGCCCCCCCGCACAGAGACACCCGCCCCCCCCGCACAGAGACACCCACCCCCCCGCACAGAGACACCCACCCCCCCGCACAGAGACACCCACCCCCCGCACAGGACACCCTCCCCCCCGCACAGAGACACCCGCCCCCCGCACAGAGACACCCTCCCCCCCGCACAGAGACACCCTCCCCCCCGCACAGAGACACCCGCCCCCCGCATAGAGACACCCTCCCCCCCGCACAGAGACACCGCCCCCCGCATAGAGACACCCTCCCCCCCGCACAGAGACACCCTCCCCCCCGCACAGAGACACCCGCCCCCGCACAGAGACACCCGCCCCCCGCACAGAGACACCCGCCCCCCGCACAGAGACACCCTCCCCCCGCACAGAGACACCCTCCCCCCCCGCACAGAGACACCTGCCCCCCCCGCACAGAGACACCCGCCCCCCGCACAGAGACACCCTCCCCCGCACAGAGACACCCTCCCCCCCCGCACAGAGACACCTGCCCCCCCCGCACAGAGACACCCGCCCCCCCCGCACAGAGACACCCGCCCCCCGCACAGAGACACCCGCCCCCCGCACAGAGACACCCACCCCCCGCACAGAGACACCCTCCCCCCCGCACAGAGACACCCGCCCCCCGCACAGAGACACCCGCCCCCCGCACAGAGACACCCACCCCCCCGCACAGAGACACCCTCCCCCCCGCACAGAGACACCCGCCCCCCGCACAGAGACACCCGCCCCCCGCACAGAGACACCCGCCCCCCGCACAGAGACACCCGCCCCCCGCACAGAGACACCCTCCCCCCCCCGCACAGAGACACCCTCCCCACGCACAGAGACACCCACCCCCCGCACAGAGACACCCTCCCCCCCGCACAGAGACACCCGCACCCTCCCCCCGCACAGAGACACCCTCCCCCCCGCACAGAGACACCCGCACCCTCCCCCCCGCACAGAGACACCCCCCCCCGCACAGAGACACCCGCCCCCCCGCACAGAGACACCCGCACCCTCCCCCCCACACAGAGACACCCGCCCCCCCCGCACAGAGACACCCTCCCCCCCGCACAGAGACACCCGCCCCCCGCACAGAGACACCCTCCCCCCCGCACAGAGACACCCTCCCCCCGCACAGAGACACCCGCCCCCCGCACAGAGACACCCGCCCCCCGCACAGAGACACCCTCCCCCCCGCACAGAGACAAACGCCCCCCGCACAGAGACACCCTCCCCCCCCGCACAGAGACACCCTCCCCCCGCACAGAGACACCCGCCCCCCGCACAGAGACAACCTCCCCCCCCGCACAGAGACACCCGCCCCCCGCACAGAGACACCCTCCCCCCCGCACAGAGACACCCTCCCCCCGCACAGAGACACCCGCCCCCGCACAGAGACACCCGCCCCCCGCACAGAGACACCCTCCCCCCGCACAGAGACACCCTCCCCCCCGCACAGAGACACCCTCCCCCCGCACAGAGACACCCGCCCCCCGCACAGAGACACCCTCCCCCCCGCACAGAGACACCCGCCCCCCGCACAGAGACACCCTCCCCCCCGCACAGAGACACCCTCCCCCCGCACAGAGACACCCGCCCCCCGCACAGAGACACCCGCCCCCCGCACAGAGACACCCTCCCCCCCGCACAGAGACACCCGCCCCCCCGCACAGAGACACCCTCCCCCCGCACAGAGACACCCGCCCCCCCCGCACAGAGACACCCTCCCCCCGCACAGAGACACCCGCCCCCCCGCACAGAGACACCCGACCCCCCCGCATCGAGACACCCTCCCCCCCCCCGCACAGAGACACCCGCCCCCCGCACAGAGACACCCTCCCCCCCGCACAGAGACACCCGCCCCCGCACAGAGACACCCGCCCCCCGCACAGAGACACCCTCCCCCCCGCACAGAGACACCCTCCCCCCCCGCACAGAGACACCCTCCCCCCGCACAGAGACACCCTCCCCCCGCACAGAGACACCCGCCCCCCGCACAGAGACACCCTCCCCCCCCCCGCACAGAGACACCCGCCCCCCGCACAGAGACACCCTCCCCCCGCACAGAGACACCCTCCCCCCCGCACAGAGACACCCGCCCCCCGCGCAGAGACACCCGCCCCCCGCACAGAGACACCCTCCCCCCCCGCACAGAGACACCCACCCCCCCGCACAGAGACACCCGCCCCCCCGCACAGAGACACCCTCCCCCCCGCACAGAGACACCCGCCCCCCGCACAGAGACACCCGCGCCCGCACAGAGACACCCTCCCCCCCCGCACAGAGACACCCTCCCCCCCCGCACAGAGACACCCGCCCCCCCGCACAGAGACACCCGCCCCCCGCACAGAGACACCCGCCCCCCGCACAGAGACACCCTCCCCCCCCCGCACAGAGACACCCGCCCCCGCACAGAGACACCCTCCCCCCGCACAGAGACACCCTCCCCCCCCGCACAGAGACACCCGCCCCCCGCACAGAGACACCCTCCCCCCGCACAGAGACACCCGCCCCCCGCACAGAGACACCCGCCCCCCGCACAGAGACACCCGCCCCCCGCACAGAGACACCCGCCCCCCGCACAGAGACACCCTCCCCCCCCGCACAGAGACACCCGCCCCCCGCACAGAGACACCCGCCCCCCCGCACAGAGACACCCGCCCCCCGCACAGAGACACCCCGCCCCCCGCACAGAGACACCCCCCCCCCGCACAGAGACACCCTCCCCCCGCACAGAGACACCCGCCCCCCGCACAGAGACACCCGCCCCCCCCGCACAGAGACACCCGACCCCCCCGCATAGAGACACCCGCCCCCCCGCACAGAGACACCCGCCCCCCGCACAGAGACACCCTCCCCCCGCACAGAGACACCCGCCCCCCGCACAGAGACACCCACCCCCCCCGCACATTGACACCCGACCCCCCGCATAGAGACACCCTCCCCCCCGCACAGAGACACCCTCCCCCCGCACAGAGACACCCACCCCCCCCGCACAGAGACACCCACCCCCCCCGCACAGAGACACCCGCACCCCCCGCACAGAGACACCCTCCCCCCGCACAGAGACACCCGCCCCCCGCACAGAGACACCCGCCCCCCGCACAGAGACACCCACCCCCCGCACAGAGACACCCGCCCCCCGCACAGAGACACCCGCCCCCCGCACAGAGACACCCTCCCCCCCGCACAGAGACACCCGCCCCCCGCACAGAGACACCCTCCCCCCGCACAGAGACACCCTCCCCCGCACAGAGACACCCGCCCCCCGCACAGAGACACCCGCCCCCCGCACAGAGACACCCTCCCCCCCGCACAGAGACACCCGCCCCCCGCACAGAGACACCCGCCCCCGCACAGAGACACCCGCCCCCCGCACAGAGACACCCACCCCCCGCACAGAGACACCCACCCCCCCCGCACAGAGACACCCGCCCCCCGCACAGAGACACCCCGCCCCCCCCGCACAGAGACACCCGCCCCCCCCGCACAGAGACACCCTCCCCCCGCACAGAGACACCCTCCCCCCCGCACAGAGACACCCTCCCCCCGCACAGAGACACCCGCCCCCCCCGCACAGAGACACCCGCCCCCGCACAGAGACACCCGCCCCCCGCACAGAGACACCCGCCCCCCCGCACAGAGACACCCGCCCCCCCGCACAGAGACACCCTCCCCCCCGCACAGAGACACCCTCCCCCCGCACAGAGACACCCGCCCCCCGCACAGAGACACCTTCCCCCCCCGCACAGAGACACCCGCCCCCCCGCACAGAGACACCCGCCCCCCCCCGCACAGAGACACCCACCCCCCGCACAGAGACACCCGCCCCCCCCGCACAGAGACACCCGCCCCCCCCGCATAGAGACACCCGCCCCCCCCGCACAGAGACACCCGCCCCCCGCACAGAGACACCCGCCCCCCGCACAGAGACACCCGCCCCCCCGCACAGAGACACCCGCCCCCCCGCACAGAGACACCCGCAGCCCCACCCCCCCACACAGAGATGCCTGCACCCTCCCCCCGCACAGAGACACCCTCCCCCCCCGCACAGAGACACCCGCCCCCCCGCACAGAGACACCCGCAGCCCCACCCCCCCACACAGAGATGCCTGCACCCTCCCCCCGCACAGAGACACCCTCCCCCCCCGCACAGAGACACCCTCCCCCCCCGCACAGAGACACCCGCCCCCCCCGCACAGAGACACCCGCCCCCCCCGCACAGAGACACCCGCCCCCGCACAGAGACACCCGCCCCCCCCGCACAGAGACACCCTCCCCCCGCACAGAGACACCCTCCCCCCGCACAGAGACACCCTCCCCCGCATAGAGACACCCTCCCCCCCGCACAGAGACACCCGCCCCCCCCGCACAGAGACACCCGCCCCCCCCGCACAGAGACACCCTCCCCCCGCACAGAGACACCCGCCCCCCCCGCACAGAGACACCCTCCCCCCCGCACAGAGACACCCTCCCCCCGCACAGAGACACCCTCCCCCCGCACAGAGACACCCTCCCCCCGCACAGAGACACCCTCCCCCCCCGCACAGAGACACCCGCCCCCGCACAGAGACACCCGCCCCCCGCACAGAGACACCCGCCCCCCCGCACAGAGACACCCGCCCCCCGCACAGAGACACCCCGCCCCCCCCGCACAGAGACACCCTCCCCCCGCATAGAGACACCCGCCCCCCGCACAGAGACACCCGCCCCCCCCCGCACAGAGACACCCGCCCCCCCGCACAGAGACACCCGCCCCCCCCGCATAGAGACACCCTCCCCCCGCACAGAGACACCCGCCCCCCGCACAGAGACACCCTCCCCCCGCACAGAGACACCCTCCCCCCGCACAGAGACACCCGCCCCCCCCGCATAGAGGCACCCTCCCCCCGCACAGAGACACCCGCCCCCCGCACAGAGACACCCTCCCCCCGCACAGAGACACCCGCCCCCCGCACAGAGACACCCGCCCCCCGCACAGAGACACCCTCCCCCCCGCACAGAGACACTCTCCCCCCGCATAGAGACACCCTCCCCCCGCACAGAGACACCCTCCCCCCCCGCACAGAGACACCCTCCCCCCGCATAGAGACACCCTCCCCCCGCATAGAGACACCCGCCCCCCGCACAGAGACACCCGCCCCCCCGCACAGAGACACCCGCCCCCCGCACAGAGACACCCTCCCCCCCCGCACAGAGACACCCTCCCCCGCATAGAGACACCCTCCCCCCGCATAGAGACACCCGCCCCCCGCATAGAGACACCCTCCCCCGCACAGAGACACCCTCCCCCCGCACAGAGACACCCTCCCCCCGCACAGAGACACCCGCCCCCCCCGCACAGAGACACCCCCCCCCGCACAGAGACACCCTCCCCCCCCGCACAGAGACACCCTCCCCCGCACAGAGACACCCTCCCCCCCCGCACAGAGACACCCTCCCCCCCGCACAGAGACACCCTCCCCCGCATAGAGACACCCTCCCCCCCCGCACAGAGACACCCTCCCCCCCGCACAGAGACACCCTCCCCCCGCATAGAGACACCCTCCCCGCCGGACACCCCCCGCACAGAGACACCCTCCCCCCCGCACAGAGACACCCTCCCCCCCCGGCACAGAGACACCCTCCCCCCCGCACAGAGACACCCGCCCCCCGCACAGAGACACCCGCCCCCCGCACAGAGACACCCTCCCCCAGAGCACCCCCGCACAGAGACACCCTCCCCCCGCACAGAGACACCCTCCCCCCGCATAGAGACACCCGCCCCCCGCATAGAGACACCCGCCCCCCGCACAGAGACACCCTCCCCCCGCACAGAGACACCCGCCCCCCGCACAGAGACACCCGCCCCCGCACAGAGACACCCTCCCCCCCGCACAGAGACACCCGCCCCCCGCATAGAGACACCCGCCCCCCGCATAGAGACACCCGTACCCTCCCCCCGCACAGAGACACCCGCCCCCCCCGCACAGAGACACCCTCCCCCCCGCACAGAGACACCCTCCCCCCGCACAGAGACACCCTCCCCCCGCACAGAGACACCCGCCCCCCCGCACAGAGACACCCTCCCCCCCCGCACAGAGACACCCGCCCCCCGCACAGAGACACCCGCCCCCCCCGCACAGAGACACCCTCCCCCCCCGCACAGAGACACCCGCCCCCCCGCACAGAGACACCCTCCCCCGCACAGAGACACCCTCCCCCCCCGCATAGAGACACCCGCCCCCCCCGCACAGAGACACCCTCCCCCCCCCGCACAGAGACACCCTCCCCCCGCACACCCCGCACAGAGACACCCGCCCCCCGCACAGAGACACCCTCCCCCCCCGCACAGAGACACCCGCCCCCCGCACAGAGACACCCGCCCCCCCCGCACAGAGACACCCTCCCCCCCGCACAGAGACACCCTCCCCCCGCACAGAGACACCCTCCCCCCGCACAGAGACACCCGCCCCCCGCACAGAGACACCCTCCCCCCCCGCGCAGAGACACCCGCCCCCCGCACAGAGACACCCGCCCCCCCCGCACAGAGACACCCTCCCCCCCGCACAGAGACACCCGCCCCCCCGCACAGAGACACCCTCCCCCCGCACAGAGACACCCTCCCCCCCCGCATAGAGACACCCGCCCCCCCCGCACAGAGACACCCTCCCCCCCCGCACAGAGACACCCTCCCCCCCGCACAGAGACACCCGCCCCCCCGCACAGAGACACCCGCCCCCCGCACAGAGACACCCTCCCCCCCCGCACAGAGACACCCGCCCCCCGCACAGAGACACCCGCCCCCCCCGCACAGAGACACCCTCCCCCCCCCGCACAGAGACACCCGCCCCCCCCGCACAGAGACACCCGCCCCCACGCACAGAGACACCCGCCCCCCGCACAGAGACACCCGCCCCTCCCGCACAGAGACACCCTCCCCCCCGCACAGAGACACCCGCCCCCACCGCACAGAGACACCCTCCCCCCGCACAGAGACACCCGCCCCCCGCACAGAGACACCCTCCCCCCGCACAGAGACACCCGCCCCCCGCACAGAGACACCCTCCCCCCGCACAGAGACACCCGCCCCCCCGCACAGAGACACCCTCCCCCCCCGCACAGAGACACCCTCCCCCCGCACAGAGACACCCACCCCCCGCACAGAGACACCCACCCCCCCCGCACAGAGACACCCGCCCCCCCGCACAGAGACACCCGCCCCCCCCGCACAGAGACACCCGCCCCCCCCCGCACAGAGACACCCTCCCCCCGCACAGAGACACCCTCCCCCCGCACAGAGACACCCTCCCCCCGCACAGAGACACCCGCCCCCCCCGCACAGAGACACCCGCCCCCCGCACAGAGACACCCGCCCCCCCGCACAGAGACACCCGCCCCCCCCGCACAGCCCGCCCCCCCCGCACAGAGACACCCGCCCCCCCCGCACAGAGACAACCCTCCCCCCCGCACAGAGACACCTTCCCCCCCCGCACAGAGACACCCGCCCCCCCGCACAGAGACACCTTCCCCCCCCCCCGCACAGAGACACCTTCCCCCCCCGCACAGAGACACCCTCCCCCCCGCACAGAGACACCCACCCCCCGCACAGAGACACCCGCCCCCCCCGCACAGAGACACCCGCCCCCCCCGCATAGAGACACCCGCCCCCCCCGCACAGAGACACCCGCAGCCCCACCCCCCCACACAGAGATGCCTGCACCCTCCCCCCGCACAGAGACACCCTCCCCCCCCGCACAGAGACACCCGCCCCCCCCGCACAGAGACACCCGCAGCCCCACCCCCCCACACAGCGATGCCTGCACCCTCCCCCCGCACAGAGACACCCTCCCCCCCCGCACAGAGACACCCGCCCCCCCCGCACAGAGACACCCGCCCCCCCGCACAGAGACACCCTCCCCCCGCACAGAGACACCCTCCCCCCCGCACAGAGACACCCTCCCCCCGCACAGAGACACCCTCCCCCCCGCACAGAGACACCCGCCCCCCCCGCACAGAGACACCCGCCCCCCCGCACAGAGACACCCTCCCCCCCCGCACAGAAACACCCTCCCCCCCGCACAGAGACACCCTCCCCCCCGCACAGAGACACCCTCCCCCCCCGCACAGAGACACCCTCCCCCCCCGCACAGAAACACCCTCCCCCCCGCACAGAGACACCCTCCCCCCCCGCACAGAAACACCCTCCCCCCCGCACAGAGACACCCTCCCCCCCCGCACAGAAACACCCTCCCCCCCGCACAGAGACACCCTCCCCACGCACAGAGACACCCGCCCCCCCGCACAGAGACACCCGCCCCCCGCACAGAGACACCCGCCCCCCCCGCACAGAGACACCCGCCCCCCGCACAGAGACACCCGCCCCCCCCGCACAGAGACACCCTCCCCCCGCACAGAGACACCCGCCCCCCGCACAGAGACACCCGCCCCCCGCATAGAGACACCCGCCCCCCGCACAGAGACACCCGCCCCCCCCCGCACAGAGACACCCGCCCCCCCCGCATAGAGACACCCTCCCCCCGCACAGAGACACCCGCCCCCCGCACAGAGACACCCGCCCCCCGCACAGAGACACCCGCCTCCCCCCGCACAGAGACACCCTCCCCCCCGCACAGAGACACCCTCCCCCCGCACAGAGACACCCGCCCCCCCCGCATAGAGGCACCCTCCCCCCGCACAGAGACACCCTCCCCCCGCACAGAGACACCCGCCCCCCGCACAGAGACACCCTCCCCCCCGCACAGAGACACCCGCCCCCCCCGCATAGAGGCACCCTCCCCCCGCACAGAGACACCCGCCCCCCGCACAGAGACACCCTCCCCCCGCACAGAGACACCCTCCCCCCCGCACAGAGACACCCGCCCCCCCCGCATAGAGGCACCCTCCCCCCGCACAGAGACACCCGCCCCCCGCACAGAGACACCTCCCCCCGCACAGAGACACCCGCCCCCCGCACAGAGACACCCGCCCCCCCCGCATAGAGACACCCTCCCCCCGCACAGAGACACCCTCCCCCCGCATAGAGACACCCTCCCCCCGCATAGAGACACCCGCCCCCCGCATAGAGACACCCGCCCCCCGCACAGAGACACCCTCCCCCCGCACAGAGACACCCTCCCCCCGCACAGAGACACCCTCCCCCCGCACAGAGACACCCGCCCCCCCCGCACAGAGACACCCTCCCCCCCGCACAGAGACACCCTCCCCCCCCGCACAGAGACACCCTCCCCCGCACAGAGACACCCTCCCCCCCCGCACAGAGACACCCTCCCCCCGCACAGAGACACCCTCCCCCCCCGCACAGAGACACCCTCCCCCCCCGCACAGAGACACCCTCCCCCCCGCACAGAGACACCCGCCCCCCCCGCACAGAGACACCCACCCCCCGCACAGAGACACCCTCCCCCCCCGCACAGAGACACCCACCCCCCGCACAGAGACACCCGCCCCCCCCGCACAGAGACACCCTCCCCCCGCATAGAGACACCCTCCCCCCCCGCACAGAGACACCCTCCCCCCCGCACAGAGACACCCTCCCCCCGCATAGAGACACCCTCCCCCCCCGCACAGAGACACCCTCCCCCCCCGCACAGAGACACCCTCCCCCCCCGCACAGAGACACCCTCCCCCCCCGCACAGAGACACCCGCCCCCCGCACAGAGACACCCGCCCCCCGCACAGAGACACCCGCCCCCCGCACAGAGACACCCTCCCCCCCGCACAGAGACACCCGCCCCCCGCACAGAGACACCCGCCCCCCCCGCACAGAGACACCCTCCCCCCCGCACAGAGACACCCTCCCCCCGCACAGAGACACCCTCCCCCCGCACAGAGACACCCGCCCCCCGCACAGAGACACCCTCCCCCCCGCACAGAGACACCCGCCCCCCGCACAGAGACACCCGCCCCCCCCGCACAGAGACACCCTCCCCCCCCGCACAGAGACACCCGCCCCCCCGCACAGAGACACCCTCCCCCCCGCATAGAGACACCCGCCCCCCCCGCACAGAGACACCCTCCCCCCCCGCACAGAGACACCCGCCCCCCCGCACAGAGACACCCTCCCCCCCCGCACAGAGACACCCTCCCCCCCCGCACAGAGACACCCTCCCCCCGCACAGAGACACCCTCCCCCCCCGCACAGAGACACCCGCCCCCCGCACAGAGACACCCTCCCCCCCCGCCCGGGGCCCCCCCCCCCCGCACAGAGACACCCGCCCCCCCCGCACAGAGACACCCTCCCCCCCCGCACAGAGACACCCGCCCCCCCCGCACAGAGACACCCGCCCCACGCACAGAGACACCCGCCCCCCGCACAGAGACACCCGCCCCCCCCGCACAGAGACACCCTCCCCCCCCGCACAGAGACACCCGCCCCCCCCGCACAGAGACACCCTCCCCCCGCACAGAGACACCCGCCCCCCGCACAGAGACACCCTCCCCCCGCACAGAGACACCCGCCCCCCGCACAGAGACACCCTCCCCCCGCACAGAGACACCCGCCCCCCGCACAGAGACACCCGCCCCCCGCACAGAGACACCCTCCCCCCCCGCACAGAGACACCCTCCCCCCGCACAGAGACACCCGCCCCCCGCACAGAGAAACCCGCCCCCCCCGCACAGAGACACCCGCCCCCCCGCACAGAGACACCCACCCCCCCGCACAGAGACACCCGCCCCCCGCACAGAGACACCCGCCCCCCGCACAGAGAAACCCGCCCCCCCCCGCACAGAGACACCCGCCCCCCGCACAGAGAAACCCGCCCCCCCCCGCACAGAGACACCCGACCCCCCGCACAGAGACACCCGCCCCCCGCACAGAGACCCCCTCCCCCCGCACAGAGACACCCGCCCCCCGCACAGAGACACCCGCCCCCCGCACAGAGAAACCCGCCCCCCCCCGCACAGAGACACCCGCCCCCCCGCACAGAGAAACCCGCCCCCCCCCGCACAGAGACACCCTCCCCCGCACAGAGACCCCCTCCCCCCGCACAGAGACACCCGCCCCCCCGCACAGAGACACCCGCCCCCCGCACAGAGAAACCCGCCCCCCCCGCACAGAGACACCCGCCCCCCCGCACAGAGAAACCCGCCCCCCCCCGCACAGAGACACCCGCCCCCCGCACAGAGAAACCCGCCCCCCCCCGCACAGAGACACCCGCCCCCCCGCACAGAGACACCCGCCCCCCGCACAGAGACACCCTCCCCCCCGCACAGAGACACCCTCCCCCCCGCACAGAGACACCCGCCCCCCGCACAGAGACACCCGCCCCCCCCGCACAGAGACACACGCCCCCCCCGCATAGAGACACCCTCCCCCCGCACAGAGACACCCTCCCCCCCCGCACAGAGACACCCTCCCCCCGCATAGAGACACCCTCCCCCCGCATAGAGACACCCGCCCCCCGCACAGAGACACCCGCCCCCCGCACAGAGACACCCTCCCCCCCCGCACAGAGACACCCTCCCCCCCCGCACAGAGACACCCGCCCCCCGCACAGAGACACCCGCCCCCCGCACAGAGACACCCTCCCCCCCCGCACAGAGACACCCTCCCCCCGCATAGAGACACCCTCCCCCCGCATAGAGACACCCGCCCCCCGCATAGAGACACCCGCCCCCCGCATAGAGACACCCGCCCCCCGCACAGAGACACCCGCCCCCCGCACAGAGACACCCGCCCCCCGCATAGAGACACCCGCCCCCCGCACAGAGACACCCGCCCCCCGCACAGAGACACCCTCCCCCCGCACAGAGACACCCTCCCCCCGCACAGAGACACCCGCCCCCCGCATAGAGACACCCGCCCCCCGCACAGAGACACCCGCCCCCCGCACAGAGACACCCTCCCCCCCCGCACAGAGACACCCTCCCCCCGCATAGAGACACCCGCCCCCGCATAGAGACACCCGCCCCCCGCACAGAGACACCCGCCCCCCGCATAGAGACACCCGCCCCCTGCATAGAGACACCCGCCCCCCGCACAGAGACACCCGCCCCCCCGCACAGAGACACCCTCCCCCCCCGCACAGAGACACCCTCCCCCCCCGCACAGAGACACCCGCCCCCCGCACAGAGACACCCGCCCCCCGCACAGAGACACCCTCCCCACGCACAGAGACACCCGCCCCCCCGCACAGAGACACCCGCCCCCCGCACAGAGACACCCGCCCCCCGCACAGAGACACCCTCCCCCCGCACAGAGACACCCTCCCCCCCCGCACAGAGACACCCGCCCCCCGCACAGAGACACCCGCCCCCCGCACAGAGACACCCTCCCCACGCACAGAGACACCCGCCCCCCCGCACAGAGACACCCTCCCCCCCCGCACAGAGACACCCTCCCCACGCACAGAGACACCCTCCCCCCGCACAGAGACACCCTCCCCCCGCACAGAGACACCCGCCCCCCCCGCACAGAGACACCCTCCCCCCCCGCACAGAGACACCCGCCCCCCCCGCACAGAGACACCCTCCCCCCCGCACAGAGACACCCGCCCCCCCCGCACAGAGACACCCTCCCCCCGCACAGAGACACCCTCCCCCCGCACAGAGACACCCTCCCCACGCACAGAGACACCCTCCCCCCGCACAGAGACACCCGCCCCCCCCGCACAGAGACACCCTCCCCCCCGCACAGAGACACCCTCCCCCCGCACAGAGACACCCTCCCCCCGCACAGAGACACCCGCCCCCCGCACAGAGACACCCGCCCCCCGCACAGAGACACCCGCCCCCCGCATAGAGACACCCTCCCCCCCCGCACAGAGACACCCGCCCCCCGCATAGAGACACCCGCCCCCCGCATAGAGACACCCGTACCCTCCCCCCGCACAGAGACACCCGCCCCCCCCGCTCAGAGACACCCTCCCCCCCGCACAGAGACACCCTCCCCCCGCACAGAGACACCCTCCCCCCGCACAGAGACACCCGCCCCCCCGCACAGAGACACCCGCCCCCCGCACAGAGACACCCTCCCCCCCCGCACAGAGACACCCACCCCCCCGCACAGAGACACCCGCCCCCCCCGCACAGAGACAGCCGCCCCCCCGCACAGAGACACCCACCCCCCGCACAGAGACACCCGCCCCCCGCACAGAGACACCCTCCCCGCACAGAGACACCCTCCCCCCCGCACAGAGACACCCGCCCCCCGCACAGAGACACCCGCCCCCCGCACAGAGACACCCTCCCCCCCGCACAGAGACACCCTCCCCCCGCACAGAGACACCCGCCCCCCGCACAGAGACACACTCCCCCCGCACAGAGACACCCGCCCCCCGCACAGAGACACCCTCCCCCCCGCACAGAGACACCCTCCCCCCCGCACAGAGACACCCTCCCCCCCGCACAGAGACACCCTCCCCCCCCGCACAGAGACACCCTCCCCCCCGTACAGAGACACCCGCCCCCCCGCACAGAGACACCCGCCCCCCGCACAGAGACACCCGCCCCCCCGCACAGAGACACCCTCCCCCGCACAGAGACACCCTCCCCCCGCACAGAGACACCCGCCCCCCCCGCACAGAGACACCCTCCCCCCGCACAGAGACACCCTCCCCCCGCACAGAGACACCCGCCCCCCCGCACAGAGACACCCTCCCCCCGCACAGAGACACCCGCCCCCCGCACAGAGACACCCGCCCCCCCGCACAGAGACACCCGCCCCCCGCACAGAGACACCCTCCCCCCCGCACAGAGACACCCGCCCCCCGCACAGAGACACCCGCCCCCCCCGCACAAGAGACACCCGCCCCCCGCACAGAGACACCCTCCCCCCGCACAGAGACACCCACCCCCCCGCGCACAGAGACACCCGCCCCCCACACAGAGACACCCGCCCCCCGCACAGAGACACCCTCCCCCCGCACAGAGACACCCGCCCCCCCGCACAGAGACACCCTCCCCCCCGCACAGAGACACCCTCCCCCCCGCACAGAGACACCCGCCCCCCGCACAGAGACACCCGCCCCCGCACAGAGACACCCTCCCCCGCACAGAGACACCCGCCCCCCCCGCACAGAGACACCCTCCCCCCGCACAGAGACACCCGCCCCCCGCACAGAGACACCCGCCCCCCCCGCACAGAGACACCCGCCCCCCGCACAGAGACACCCTCCCCCCGCACAGAGACACCGCCCCCCGCACAGAGACACCCTCCCCCCCGCACAGAGACACCCTCCCCCCCGCACAGAGACACCCGCCCCCCCGCACAGAGACACCCGCCCCCCCCGCACAGAGACACCCGCCCCCCCCGCACAGAGACACCCTCCCCCCCGCACAGAGACACCCGCCCCCCGCACAGAGACACCCGCCCCCCCGCACAGAGACACCCGCGCCCCCGCACAGAGACACCCGCCCCCGCACAGAGACACCCGCCCCCCCGCACAGAGACACCTTCCCCCCGCACAGAGACACCTTCCCCCCCCGCACAGAGACACCCGCCCCCCGCACAGAGACACCCACCCCCCGCACAGAGACACCCGCCCCCCGCACAGAGACACCCGCCCCCCCGCACAGAGACACCCGCCCCCCGCACAGAGACACCTTCCCCCCCCGCACAGAGACACCCGCCCCCCCGCACAGAGACACCCACCCCCCGCACAGAGACACCCGCACCCCCGCACAGAGACACCCGCCCCCCCCGCATAGAGACACCCGCCCCCCCCGCACAGAGACACCCGCAGCCCCACCCCCCCACACAGAGATGCCTGCACCCTCCCCCGCACAGAGACACCCTCCCCCCCGCACAGAGACACCCGCCCCCCCGCACAGAGACACCCGCCCCCCGCACAGAGACACCCGCCCCCCCCGCACAGAGACACCCTCCCCCGCACAGAGACACCCTCCCCCCCGCACAGAGACACCCGCCCCCCGCACAGAGACACCCCCCCCGCATAGAGACACCCTCCCCCCCGCACAGAGACACCCGCCCCCCCCGCACAGAGACACCCGCCCCCCCGCACAGAGACACCCGCCCCCCGCACAGAGACACCCTCCCCCCCGCACAGAGACACCCTCCCCCGCATAGAGACACCCTCCCCCCGCACAGAGACACCCTCCCCCCGCACAGAGACACCCGCCCCCCCCGCACAGAGACACCCTCCCCCGCACAGAGACACCCGCCCCCCCGCACAGAGACACCCGCCCCCCGCACAGAGACACCCACCCCCCCGCACAGAGACACCCTCCCACCCCGCACAGAGACACCCTCCCCCCGCACAGAGACACCCGCCCCCCCCGCACAGAGACACCCTCCCCCCGCACAGAGACACCCGCCCCCCCCGCACAGAGACACCCTCCCCCCCGCATAGAGACAGCCGCCCCCCGCCACAGAGACACCCTCCCCCCGCACAGAGACACCCTCCCCCCGCACAGAGACACCCTCCCCCCCCGCACAGAGACACCCGCCCCCCCGCACAGAGACACCTCCCCCGCACAGAGACACCCTCCCCCCCCGCACAGAGACACCCTCCCCCCGCATAGAGACACCCGCCCCCCCCGCACAGAGACACCCTCCCCCCCCGCACTGAGACACCCGCCCCCCCGCACAGAGACACCCTCCCCCCCCGCACAGAGACACCCACCCCCCGCACAGAGACACCCGCCCCCCGCACAGAGACACCCACCCCCCGCACAGAGACACCCTCCCCCCCGCACAGAGACACCCTCCCCCCCCGCACAGAGACACCCTCCCCCCCGCACAGAGACACCCTCCCCCCGCACAGAGACACCCTCCCCCCGCACAGAGACACCCTCCCCCCGCACAGAGACACCCGCCCCCCCGCACAGAGACACCCTCCCCCCCGCACAGAGACACCCTCCCCCCGCACAGAGACACCCTCCCCCCGCACAGAGACACCCGCCCCCCCGCACAGAGACACCCGCCCCCCGCACAGAGACACCCTCCCCCCCCCCGCACAGAGACACCCGCCCCCCGCATAGAGACACCCTCCCCCCGCACAGAGACACCCTCCCCCCGCACAGAGACACCCGCCCCCCCGCACAGAGACACCCTCCCCCGCACAGAGACACCCGCCCCCCCGCACAGAGACACCCGCCCCCCGCACAGAGACACCCTCCCCCCCCCGCACAGAGACACCCGCCCCCCGCATAGAGACACCCTCCCCCCCGCACAGAGACACCCGCCCCCCCGCATAGAGACACCCTCCCCCCGCACAGAGACACCCGCCCCCCGCATAGAGACACCCTCCCCCGCACAGAGACACCCGCCCCCCGCACAGAGACACCCGCCCCCCGCACAGAGACACCCGCCCCCCGCACAGAGACACCCGCCCCCCGCACAGAGACACCCTCCCCCCGCACAGAGACACCCGCCCCCCCCGCACAGAGACACCCTCCCCCCCGCACAGAGACACCCGCCCCCCCCGCACAGAGACACCCTCCCCCGCACAGAGACACCCTCCCCCCGCACAGAGACACCCGCCCCCCGCACAGAGACACCCGCCCCCCCGCACAGAGACACCCTCCCCCCCGCACAGAGACACCCGCCCCCGCACAGAGACACCCTTCCCCCCGCACAGAGACACCCTCCCCCCCGCACAGAGACACCCTCCCCCCGCACAGAGACACCCGCCCCCCCCGCACAGAGACACCCTCCCCCCCGCACAGAGACACCCGCCCCCCGCACAGAGACACCCTCCCCCCCGCACAGAGACACCCTCCCCCCGCACAGAGACACCCTCCCCCCGCACAGAGACACCCGCCCCCCCGCACAGAGACACCCGCCCCCCGCACAGAGACCCCCTCCCCCCCCGCACAGAGACACCCGCCCCCCCGCACAGAGACACCCGCCCCCCGCACAGAGACACCCTCCCCCCCGCACAGAGACACCCTCCCCCCGCACAGAGACACCCCCCCCGCACAGAGACACCCTCCCCCGCACAGAGACACCCGCCCCCCGCACAGAGACACCCTCCCCCCCGCACAGAGACACCCGCCCCCCCGCACAGAGACACCCTCCCCCCCCGCACAGAGACACCCGCCCCCCCGCATAGAGACACCCTCCCCCCGCACAGAGACACCCTCCCCCCCCGCACAGAGACACCCTCCCCCCGCATAGAGACACCCTCCCCCCGCATAGAGACACCCGCCCCCGCACAGAGACACCCGCCCCCCGCACAGAGACACCCGCCCCCCGCACAGAGACACCCTCCCCCCCCCGCACAGAGACACCCTCCCCCCGCATAGAGACACCCGCCCCCCCGCACAGAGACCCCCTCCCCCCCGCATAGAGACACCCGCCCCCCCCCGCACAGAGACACCCGCCCCCTCCGCACAGAGACACCCTCCCCCCCCGCACAGAGACACCCGCCCCCCCCGCACAGAGACACCCGCCCCCCCCGCACAGAGACACCCTCCCCCCGCACAGAGACACCCTCCCCCCGCACAGAGACACCTGCCCCCCCGCACAGAGACACCCGCCCCCCCGCACAGAGACACCCTCCCCCCCCGCACAGAGACACCCACCCCCCGCACAGAGACACCCGCCCCCCGCACAGAGACACCCTCCCCCCCCGCACAGAGACACCCGCCCCCCCCGGACAGAGACACCCGCCCCCCCCGCACAGAGACACCCTCCCCCCCGCACAGAGACACCCTCCCCCCGCACAGAGACACCCTCCCCCCCGCACAGAGACACCCTCCCCCCCCGCACAGAGACACCCTCCCCACGCACAGAGACACCCGCCCCCCGCACAGAGACACCCTCCCCCCGCACAGAGACACCCTCCCCACGCACAGAGACACCCGCCCCCCCGCACAGAGACACCCTCCCCCCCCGCACAGAAACACCCTCCCCACGCACAGAGACACCCTCCCCCCGCACAGAGACACCCGCCCCCCGCACAGAGACACCCTCCCCCCCCGCACAGAGACACCCTCCCCCCCCGCACAGAGACACCCTCCCCACGCACAGAGACACCCTCCCCACGCACAGAGACACCCGCCCCCCGCACAGAGACACCCTCCCCCCGCACAGAGACACCCGCCCCCCCCGCACAGAGACACCCTCCCCCCCGCACAGAGACACCCGCCCCCCCGCACAGAGACACCCGCCCCCCCCGCACAGAGACACCCTCCCCCCGCACAGAGACACCCGCCCCCCGCACAGAGACACCCGCCCCCCCGCACAGAGACACCCGCCCCCCGCACAGAGACACCCTCCCCCGCACAGAGACACCCTCCCCCCGCACAGAGACACCCTCCCCCCGCATAGGGACACCCGCCCCCCGCATAGAGACACCCGCCCCCCCGCACAGAGACACCCGCCCCCCGCACAGAGACACCCGCCCCCCGCACAGAGACACCCGCCCCCCGCATAGAGACACCCTCCCCCCCGCACAGAGACACCCGCCCCCCCCCGCACAGAGACACCCTCCCCCCCGCACAGAGACACCCTCCCCCCGCACAGAGACACCCGCCCCCCCGCACAGAGACACCCGCCCCCGGCACAGAGACACCCTCCCCCCCCGCACAGAGACACCCGCCCCCCCCGCACAGAGACACCCGCCCCCCCGCACAGAGACACCCGCCCCCCCCCGCACAGAGGCACCCTCCCCCCCGCACAGAGACACCCTCCCCCGCACAGAGACACCCTCCCCCCCCGCACAGAGACACCCGCCCCCCCGCACAGAGACACCCGCCCCCCGCACAGAGACACCCTCCCCCCCGCACAGAGACACCCGCCCCCCGCACAGAGACACCCGCCCCCCCCGCACAGAGACACCCGCCCCCCCCGCACAGAGACACCCTCCCCCCGCACAGAGACACCTTCCCCCCGCACAGAGACACCCGCCCCCCGCACAGAGACACCCGCCCCCCCCGCACAGAGACACCCGCCCCCCCGCACAGAGACACCCTCCCCCCGCACAGAGACACCCTCCCCCCGCACAGAGACACCCGCCCCCCCGCACAGAGACACCCTCCCCCCCGCACAGACACCCGCCCCCCGCACAGAGACACCCTCCCCCCCGCACAGAGACACCCGCCCCCCGCACAGAGACACCCGCCCCCCGCACAGAGACACCCTCCCCCCGCACAGAGACACCCTCCCCCCCGCGCACAGAGACACCCGCCCCCCGCACAGAGACACCCGCCCCCCCCGCACAGAGACACCCTCCCCCCGCACAGAGACACCCGCCCCCCCCGCACAGAGACACCCTCCCCCCCGCACAGAGACACCCTCCCCCCCGCACAGAGACACCCGCCCCCCGCACAGAGACACCCGCCCCCCGCACAGAGACACCCTCCCCCCGCACAGAGACACCCGCCCCCCCCGCACAGAGACACCCGCCCCCCCCGCACAGAGACACCCGCCCCCCGCACAGAGACACCCGCCCCCCCCGCACAGAGACACCCTCCCCCCCCGCACAGAGACACCCGCCCCCCGCACAGAGACACCCGCCCCCCGCACAGAGACACCCTCCCCCCGCACAGAGACACCCGCCCCCCGCACAGAGACACCCGCCCCCCCGCACAGAGACACCCTCCCCCCCCGCACAGAGACACCCGCCCCCCGCACAGAGACACCCTCCCCCGCACAGAGACACCCGCCCCCCCGCACAGAGACACCCGCCCCCCCCGCACAGAGACACCCTCCCCCCGCACAGAGACACCCGCCCCCCCCGCACAGAGACACCCTCCCCCCCCCGCACAGAGACACCCGCCCCCCGCACAGAGACACCCACCCCCCGCACAGAGACACCCTCCCCCCGCACAGAGACACCCGCCCCCCGCACAGAGACACCCGCCCCCCGCACAGAGACACCCACCCCCCCCGCACAGAGACACCCGCCCCCCCGCACAGAGACACCCGCCCCCCCCGCACAGAGACACCCGCCCCCCGCACAGAGACACCGCCCCCCGCACAGAGACACCCCCCAAGAGACCCCCCGCACAGACACCCTCCCCCCGCACAGAGACACCCGCCCCCCCCCGCACAGAGACACCCTCCCCCCCGCACAGAGACACCCTCCCCCCGCACAGAGACACCCGCCCCCCGCACAGAGACACCCGCCCCCCGCACAGAGACACCCTCCCCCCGCACAGAGACACCCGCCCCCCCGCACAGAGACACCCGCCCCCCCCGCACAGAGACACCCGCCCCCCGCACAGAGACACCCGCCCCCCCGCACAGAGACACCCTCCCCCCCGCACAGAGACACCCTCCCCCCCGCACAGAGACACCCGCCCCCCGCACAGAGACACCCTCCCCCCGCACAGAGACACCCGCCCCCCGCACAGAGACACCCGCCCCCCCGCACAGAGACACCCTCCCCCCCCGCACAGAGACACCCGCCCCCCGCACAGAGACACCCTCCCCCCGCACAGAGACACCCGCCCCCCCCGCACAGAGACACCCGCCCCCCCCGCACAGAGACACCCTCCCCCCGCACAGAGACACCCGCCCCCCCGCACAGAGACACCCTCCCCCCCGCACAGAGACACCCGCCCCCCGCACAGAGACACCCACCCCCCGCACAGAGACCACCCTCCCCCCGCACAGAGACACCCGCCCCCCGCACAGAGACACCCGCCCCCCGCACAGAGACACCCGCCCCCGCACAGAGACACCCACCCCCCCGCACAGAGACACCCGCCCCCCCGCACAGAGACACCCGCCCCCCCGCACAGAGACACCCGCCCCCCGCACAGAGACACCCGCCCCCGCACAGAGACACCCTCCCCCCCGCACAGACACCCGCCCCCCGCACAGAGACACCCGCCCCCCGCACAGAGACACCCGCCCCCCCCGCACAGAGACACCCTCCCCCCGCACAGAGACACCCGCCCACCGCACAGAGACACCCGCCCCCCTGCACAGAGACACCCTCCCCCCGCACAGAGACACCCGCCCCCCGCACAGAGACACCCGCCCCCCCGCACAGAGACACCCTCCCCCCCGCACAGAGACACCCGCCCCCCGCACAGAGACACCCGCCCCCCCCCGCACAGAGACACCCTCCCCCCCGCACAGAGACACCCGCCCCCCGCACAGAGACACCCTCCCCCCGCACAGAGACACCCTCCCCCCGCACAGAGACACCCGCCCCCCGCACAGAGACACCCTCCCCCCGCACAGAGACACCCTCCCCCCCGCACAGAGACACCCGCCCCCCGCACAGAGACACCCTCCCCCGCACAGAGACACCCGCCCCCCCGCACAGAGACACCCGCCCCCCGCACAGAGACACCCTCCCCCCGCACAGAGACACCCCGCCCCCGCACAGAGACACCCGCCCCCCCGCACAGAGACACCCGCCCCCGCACAGAGACACCCACCCCCCGCACAGAGACACCCGCCCCCCGCACAGAGACACCCTCCCCCCGCACAGAGACACCCGCCCCCCGCACAGAGACACCCACCGCCCGCACAGAGACACCCGCCCCCCGCACAGAGACACCCGCCCCCCCCGCACAGAGACACCCTCCCCCCCGCACAGAGACACCCGCCCCCCGCACAGAGACAACCCGCCCCCCGCACAGAGACACCCGCCCCCCCCGCACAGAGACACCCTCCCCCCCGCACAGAGACACCGCCCCCCCGCACAGAGACACCCGCCCCCCCGCACAGAGACACCCGCCCCCCGCCCAAGAGACCACCCGCCCCCCGCACAGAGACACCCGCCCCCCGCACAGAGACACCCGCCCCCCGCACAGAGACACCCGCCCCCCGCACAGAGACACCCACCCCCCGCACAGAGACACCCGCCCCCCGCACAGAGACACCCGCCCCCCCGCACAGAGACACCCACCCCCCGCACAGAGACACCCTCCCCCCGCACAGAGACACCCTCCCCCCGCGCACAGAGACACCCGCCCCCGCACAGAGACACCCGCCCCCCCCCGCACAGAGACACCCTCCCCCCGCACAGAGACACCCTCCCCCCCGCACAGAGACACCCTCCCCCCGCACAGAGACACCCGCCCCCCCGCACAGAGACACCCTCCCCCCCGCACAGAGACACCCTCCCCCCCGCACAGAGACACCCGCCCCCCGCACAGAGACACCCGCCCCCCGCACAGAGACACCCTCCCCCCGCACAGAGACACCCGCCCCCCCGCACAGAGACACCCTCCCCCCCCGCACAGAGACACCCGCCCCCCGCACAGAGACACCCACCCCCCGCACAGAGACACCCTCCCCCCGCACAGAGACACCCGCCCCCCGCACAGAGACACCCGCCCCCCCCGCACAGAGACACCCGCCCCCCGCACAGAGACACCCGCCCCCCCGCACAGAGACACCCGCCCCCCGCACAGAGACACCCGCCCCCCGCACAGAGACACCTCCCCCCCCGCACAGACACCCGCCCCCCGCACAGAGACACCCGCCCCCCCGCACAGAGACACCCTCCCCCCCGCACAGAGACACCCGCCCCCCGCACAGAGACACCCTCCCCCCCGCACAGAGACACCCGCCCCCCGCACAGAGACACCCTCCCCCCGCACAGAGACACCCTCCCCCCCGCACAGAGACACCCGCCCCCCGCACAGAGACACCCGCCCCCCCCGCACAGAGACACCCTCCCCCCGCACAGAGACACCCGCCCCCCGCACAGAGACACCCACCCCCCGCACAGAGACACCCGCCCCCCGCACAGAGACACCCGCCCCCCCCGCACAGAGACACCCTCCCCCCCGCACAGAGACACCCGCCCCCCGCACAGAGACACCCGCCCCCCGCACAGAGACACCCGCCCCCCCCGCACAGAGACACCCTCCCCCCCGCACAGAGACACCCGCCCCCCGCACAGAGACACCCGCCCCCCCGCACAGAGACACCCGCCCCCCGCACAGAGACACCCGCCCCCCGCACAGAGACACCCGCCCCCCGCACAGAGACACCCGCCCCCCGCACAGAGACACCCACCCCCCGCACAGAGACACCCGCCCCCCGCACAGAGACACCCGCCCCCCCGCACAGAGACACCCTCCCCCCCGCACAGAGACACCCTCCCCCCCGCACAGAGACACCCGCCCCCCGCACAGAGACACCCGCCCCCCGCACAGAGACACCCGCCCCCCCCGCACAGAGACACCCGCCCCCCCCGCACAGAGACACCCTCCCCCCGCACAGAGACACCCGCCCCCCGCACAGAGACACCCTCCCCCCGCACAGAGACACCCGCCCCCCGCACAGAGACACCCGCAGCCCCACCCCCCCCACACAGAGATGCCTGCACCCTCCCCCCGCACAGACACCCGCCCCCCCCGCACAGAGACACCCTCCCCCCCCGCACAGAGACACCCTCCCCCCCCCGCACAGACACCCACACCCTCCCCCCGCACAGACACCCGCACCCTCCCCCCGCACAGACACCCGCACCCTCCCCCCGCACAGACACCCGCACCCTCCCCCCGCACAGACACCCGCACCCTCCCCCCGCACAGACACCCGCACCCTCCCCCCGCACAGACACCCGCACCCTCCCCCCGCACAGACACCCGCACCCTCCCCCCGCACAGACACCCGCCACCCCCCCCGCATAGAGACACCCTCCCCCGCACAGAGACACCCGCACCCTCCCCCCCCGCACAGAGACACCCGCACCCTCCCCCCGCCCCGCACAGAGACACCCGCACCCTCCCCCCACCGCACCCTCCCCCCGCCCCGCACAGAGACACCCGCACCCTCCCCCCACCGCACCCTCCCCCCCTGCACCCTCCCCCCCCGCACCCTCCCCCCCGCACCCTCCCTCCCGCACCCTCCCCCCACCGCACCCTCCCCCCACCGCACCCTCCCCCCACCGCACCCTCCCCCCACCGCACCCTCCCCCCACCGCACCCTCCCCCACCGCACCCTCTCCCCACCGCACCCTCCCCCCCGCACCCTCCCCCCACCGCACCCTCCCCCCCCGCACCCTCCCCCCACCGCACTCTCCCCCCCTGCACCCTCCCCCCACCGCACCCTCCCCCCCGCACCCTCCCCCCACCGCACCCTCCCCCCCCCGCACCCTCCCCCCACCGCACCCTCCCCCCGCCCCGCACAGAGACACCCACACCCTCCCCCCGGCACAGACACCCGCACCTCCCCCCCCGCACAGAGACACCCGCACCCTCTCCCCGCACCCTCCCCCCCGCAGCCCCCCCCCCACCCCCGCACAGAGACACGTACCTCGGTGGGTCACAGCTCCACGTTCGACTGGGCGTCACTTTCTGGGGAGCCCTCACTGACACGTCCCCACGGGCAGTCAGAGACAGGGACAGCCCAGGCCTCCGGCACTCGGAGGGCAGCTAGAAACCAGGTATCCCCGCAGTCCCAGACTGATGCTGAGCCTCTGGAAGGTGCTGCCAGCTCATTGCTGGAGATGCATTGGCAGAGCATTGGGCATTGGTCAACAGCAGGCAGTGGAACATCGGGCTGAGATTCGACAGTCACTCAGCGAACCTGAATGAACAATGGAGGAGTCCCTCCGTGTTCTGTCTGATTATTGTGGCTCCAGCACCTTGAGACCACCATGGGAAGGTTGGTGACCACCCTGGAGATCTTGGTCCAGCAGCTCTTGCTGGGTTTGCGCTTGCCCTGCACTCCCTGGCCACTCACACTCTGTGGGCACCATCAGGCTATCAGTAACATGGGGACGAGGCACCTTAACCTCTCTCCAGGTGCCCCGTCTCCTGCAGGAGTCAGGCCGGGGTGCGCTCGTACCCACAGGAGGATGAGCATCAGCCGGACACCCCGGGGGGCCTCCACTCAGGACACTCCAAGGATTAGAGTTCCCTCTGCCTGTGTCTGCACCCACTCCAGCAGCACAAGCTGCTGAGAATGCTTCTGTTCCTGAACAGGAGACCCTAATCAGGGCCGGGATACCCTCCAGGGCTCGGACGACCAGAGGACGTCCACCAAGGTAATCTCAGACATCAGGATGTGGCAGTCAGCAGGCTGTCCCCAACCCTGCTGAGGATGTCAGGGCTGCACCAAGACTTAGTGATGGGTTTGGGAAAGTTAAGGAATTTGAAAGGCACTTTTGGGTGACGGGTGAGCCAACACTGTAAATTAATTGCACTTTTATGAATATAATTGATGGTTTGTGAATGTTTTGCCAACTGAAGGATTTGTGAATTCGTACACTGGAATCCTCTCACATCCAGACTTAGCCATCCTCCCACTCAGTAATAGTGTCCCATTGCGAGATTAACATTCATGTGATGTCAACCTTAGTTGAACTAGTCTCCTCACCCTTGTGTGATGCAAGGAGATGTGTTTAAATGTCTTCCCTGCTACTCTCAGACGTTTGAATGGACTTACCTTGCATTAAGTTGATCTTTGTCTACACCCTAGCTATGACTGTAACACTACATTCTGCACTCTCTCGTTTCCTTCTCTATGAATGGTATGCTTTGTCTGTATAGCACGCAAGAAACAATACTTTTCACAGTATCCCAATACATGTGACAATAATAAATCAAATCAAAATAAATCTTTATTTCAAATGTGTGATGTAAGCATTTCTAACCCTTCCATTGAGCGAGGGCAGCTGATCAGTATTGATATTCTGGCAGCATTTGTGTCTCCTCAGTGCTAGTGGTAGAACACAAGACATTAACAGGAGGAGGAGATGGTTAAACAGGTCCTCATCTCAGCAGTGGCAGGGTTTGCATCAATATCTGGCAGCAAAAGCTTCAAGTCTTAAAGTCCAACAGGTGTATTTGGGGCGGCACGGTAGCACAGTGGTTAGCACTGCTGCTTCACAGCTCCAGGGACCTGGGTTCGATTCCCGGCTTGGGTCACTGTCTGTGTGGAACCATAGAACCATAGAAAATTACAGCTCAGAAACAGGCCTTTTGGCCCTTCTTGTCTGTGCCGAACCATTTTATGCCTAGTCCCACTGACCTATAGAACCATAGGTTCTCCTCGTGTCTGCATGGGTTTCCTCCGGCTGCTCCGGTTTCCTCCCACAGTCCAAAGATGTGCGGGTTAGGTTGATTGGCCATGCTAAAATTGCCCTTTAGTGTCCTGGGATGCGTAGATTAGAGGGATTAGCGGGTAAAATATGTAGGGATATGGGGGTAGGGCCTGGGTGGGATTGTGGTCGGTGCAGACTCGATGGGCCGAATGGCCTCTTTCTGTACTGTATGGTTTCTATGATTTCTATGATGATTTCTATGATTTCTCACACATTGTCCTCAGTGGAGTCTCAGTTCCCAGAGTGAGCGCTTTCAAAGGGTACAGGGCGCGGACTGAAGCAAGTTTGCAGATGATACACAATTGTGTGGGAGGGTGAGCTGTGAGGAGGATGCAGAGATGCTTTAGTGTGATTTAGACAAGCTGAATGACTGGGCATATACATGATGTGGAGATGCCGGCGTTGGACTGGGGTAAACACAGTAAGAAGTCTCAACATCAGGTTAAAGTCCAACAGGTGTATTTGGTAGCAAAAGCCACGAGCTTTCGGAGCGCTGCTCCTTCGTCAGCTAAGTGGGAATTCTGTTCACAAACAGGGCATATAAAGACACAAACTCAATTTACAAAATAATGTTTGGAATGGGAGTCTTTACAGCTAATCAAGTCTTAAAGGTACAGACAATGTGAGTGGAGAGAGGGTTACTGAGTGACTGGACATATACATGGCAGATGCAGTATGATGTGGATAAATGTGTGGTTATCCACCTCACCCCGCAAGTACTCAAATAGACTCACGATATCTACCTTGTAGTCTGACAAATAGGGTGTGTTGCGCCAAGCCTCCCATACTCATTGAGCCACACTGTAGCAGAACACATCACCAGTGAGAGAGGAATAAATATTGCGAGCACTGGATGGGATCCTGAACTTTGGAGTGTGATTGATAAACTGGTTACAATCTGTCACCTTTACCCCCTCACAGATGATCTGTTATGACTACATTCAGACCTTTATTGATTTAATAACCTAATCCAAATTATTTCCATCTTCCCGAATCGTTAAATCTGAAATCATCAAGAAAGCCTGTTAGTAAATAAAACTATTGGCCAAGCCAATTCATATCCCAAAACTAATATCAAACACAGATCATTTGCTCATTAGAGCTCTTTGCTCTTTTTGGGATCTTGCTGTGTATAAACTGGTTCCACTGTCTCTTCCATTACAACAGCAACTGCACTTCACAAAATGGCTGCAAAGTACTGTGGAACATCCTTTCAAGTTATGAAAGGTGCGATAAAAATGGAAGCCCTCTTTTAAAATTTAACTTAATTCCGATGCTGACACACTTTAACATCCTATCTTCACGACCTATGAGCTAGGTTTTACTTGGGGAGCAATAATTCCCCAGCGCCCCCCACGGTGTAAATGTTGGGACCGTCCCCCATGGCACTTGGGCCTCAAATTAGCTTGAGGCGAGACTTCCACTATCATCCCTGAGCAAGTCCCGCCTCTAAGAGCTGCTGGTGAATCAAATGAACTTTCGTGTCCCAACAGCACCAACAGGAGCGGTGGCCACTGCTGGGATTACAGTGAGTCTCCTGAAGGAGCGGAGCCAGGAGACTGGAACAAGGTTAAGTCCGGGGTCTCGCTGGGGCCAGGCCGTCAGACCCTGGCGATGGGGTCAAAGGGCTAGGATGGACAAGCCAAGGAGGGAGTGGGAATATTGGGGGGAACCTTGTGCAGTGGCTACAGATGGGCACAGGACGACTAAACAGGATGCACCACCATGCTCCACCCTCTAGCAGCACCCCCCCCTGCGCCCCCCCCCCCCCCCCCGAGTCACCTGACTGCTTTTGCTGGACACTTGGGCCGGAATTCTCCCATCCTGCCCGCCACTGGAATTTTAGCGAGCGGGTTGTGGAGAATGTGAAACGCCATTGACGGTCAGGAGGGAAATTCCGGCTTTTAGACCAGCGCGACCGAAGAATTCCACCTTTGGTGTGGGCTCACCACAGGAAAACACCCAGGTGGCGACAGGAGGAGGTCCTTAATTGCCCATCAGTTGGCCAACTGGAAACTACTGGCCACAATGGCATGTAGGCGAGTGGATTGCCTCACACCTTCCTTGCCGCAAGGGTAGCTATAGGGCCTGGGGTTGGGGGGGAGGGGGCACAGCCGTGGGGCCAGGTAGGCAACAAGTCTGCCACCACTACCCTGGCAACGGATCTTACATTCCCCCTTCCCCCAGCCTGACATTCCACTGTCAGAGGAATGTCAAATCCAGACCTATGCTCCCATATTTCTTTTAAAGGTTTCTTTTTTTAAGGTCAGTTGCCTTTACAACAAGCCGGTTTTCCCATCAACACTGACAAATATTTGCTGAACTCACTGGACTCCCCGGAGAGAAAAGATTTAGCCAGCCAGGATATAGCAACGCTGAATGAAGTTCTCAGTTCTGTTCGTGAATAGTCAAGCTGAGGGAGTTTGGGGAACATTTCTGCTCGCGATTTACCAACATGTTGACATTGTGGGAATGTGGAGGGAATTAAAAACATACCATCGACCCTCACTTCATAAACACGCAGTGGATGAAAGATTGGGAGCTGGTGACCTGTACATACCATGGCGATTAATTTTGGGAAATTCAGATGTTCCATTTGGTGGTCTCCTATTTTTAAATTACTGTATAAAGCATTTTTTAAAAACTGACTGGGGCAAAATCACCAATTTCATGCTCTTGGCTCAGGTTCCCAACTCTGGTTGGGTGAGTTCCTGCGGGTTTCACCACATGACCACGCACTGCATTGCACCCCGCCCCACACACTCCTGCCATTGGTCCATCCTCCAGGCACACTGCCTCCCCATGGTCAATTGGAAAAATTGCAGGCCCTTTGTTATCCAATCGGATTAATCTTTATTGTATTCAAACCAGATCTGTTTATTCTGCCATCTCCAATATTTTTATAATTAATACTTGAAAACGTTTGAAAAGAATGGGGAAAGAAACCCACTCCTTTTTAATGTCCCTGTAATTTCCCCCTGGATATATGGCAGCTGTGTCTTGGAAATAGATCTTAAATTCCTGGGGACTTCAGGAGAATCCTGAAAGGTTAGCAACTCTACTCCCGACAACCAGTGACACTGGAGGGAAATTCGGATTGGTGAATCTGTGCCACAGTGTCACATCCACCCCAACCCCACCCTGCATCAAGTGCAGTTCCTGACTAATAGTGCAGGAATGCATTTATTTACAAGAAGTTCTGTGTTGCCCGCAGTGCCACTAACAGTACTGGAATTTTGAATGGGGGGTGGGCGGGGGTTGTTAGGGAGCTTGAACAAAGAACAAAGGAAAGTACAGCACAGGAACAGGCCCTTCGGCCCTCCAAGCCCCTGCTGATCATGATGCCCTAACTAAACTAAAAAAGAAAACTTCTGCCCTTACTCAGTCCATATCTCTCTATTCCCTCCCGATTCATGTCCCCATCCAGATGCCTCTTAAATGTTACTAATGTACCTGCTTCCCTCACCTCCTCTGGCAGCGCGTTCCAGGCACCCACCACTCTCTGCATGAAAAGAATCCCCCTCACATCTTCCTTAAACTTTCCTCCTCTCACCTTGAACCTGTGCCCCCGTGTAATCGACACTTCCACCCTGGGAAAAAGCGTCTGACTATCCACCCTGTCTATGCCTCTCATAATTTTGTAGACCTCTATCAGGTCTCCCCTCAGCCTCCGTCTTTCCAGTGAAAACAACCCTTTTTTATTCAACCTCTCCTCATATCCAACACCCTCAAGGCCAGACAACATCCTGCTGAACCTTTGCAGTCTCTCCAAAGCTTCCATGTCCTTCTGATAGGTAGGAGAAAACACATTGGAGCTAGCTCTTACCAGCAGTGAAGGAATCAGAAATGTTTACCCCTCATTTGCACAATCTCTCAGCTAGGGAGGGGCGCGAAGGAAAATCGAATTCGAACTGGTGCCTGGTAACCCTCACTTGCACACTGGGGATAGTATTGGGCATAGTTCCTGAGAACCCTGCTGACACTTTGTAAAAACAAGTCTCTTTGTTTGGGCTACCTAAGGGTTACCAGCCACAGAGAAATATCCCTCCCCCAGAATGGGTCACCACCTTCTACATGATAACTGCCACCCTCGTATAGAAACACCCTACCCCAGGATGGGCCTCTAAGGTAAATGCTGAAGAACAGTTAACTTCCTTAGCTTAACTTCAATAGGGAGGCAGGATGAGCAGAGAGATTGGAGAACTGGATGGGACAAAGCACAGGCGCACATCTCCTGTCTCCATAGGAATGTGTCAGTCACTGACCTTCCTCATTCACCTCCTTCTTCTCCCCCACTCCCTCACCCGTCCAACCCCCTCAAGCACCCCCTATCCCTACACCTGCTCCCACCCCACCCATCCCTACACCTAGCCCTCCCCAACCACCCTCTACCTCTATGCCTACTCTCCACCCTCCCCACCCCCATGCCTACATCCATCTCAGACCCACCCTCTACATATACCCCCCACCCACACCACCTCACCCCACCCCTACTCTCACCCTATACATAATTCAACCCACCCCCTATCCCTGCACCTACTCCCCACTCTACCTCCTAACCCGGCACCTACACCCCAACCCACCCCAACCTCACCCCTACCCACCATCCATCCCTATCCCTCCCAACCTCTACCCCCTACCCGCCCCCTATCCCTACGCTCAGCCCCTATCCACCCCCTATCTCCACACCTACACCTACAATGTTGTCTGGCCTTGAGGGGTTGGGGGGGTGGGTTGGGGGGGGTGTGGGGGGGTTGTGGGGGGGGGTGTGGTGGGGGGGTGGGGGGTGGGGGGTGGTGGGGGTGTGGGGGGTGGTGGGGGTGTGGGGGGTGGGGGGGTGGTGGGGGGTGGGGGGCTGGGGTGTGTGGGGGGGGTGTGGTGGGGGGGGGTGTGGTGGGGGGATGTGTGGGGGGGGTGTGGGGGGGGATGTGTGGGGGGGGTTGGGCGATGGGGGAGGGGGGAGTGGCAGGGGGGAAAGAGGCAGCAGAAAGTCCAGTTTCTTGCCCATCATCCTTCAGTCCATTCTGGCAATAGCATGGCTTTTAAAACATCCAGGGCCTGATTTTACCATTTTCATTCTAAGTGCTGAATCTGGGCGCAATTCAGATTCGACTTGGAAATCTGCTTTCAGGCGCCCCCATACGCACTCAACCTGAAAATAAATCGCGGGTCTGAACTGTGCTGTGGATGGGGCTTAGCGCATCTGAACTGATTGGAGCTCTGAACTGCGCATGCGCAGTGAGCAAAAAATTTGAAAAAGCTCGCCCCTGTCACATCGTTCCCAGGCTGCAGAAAGCGGATAAAGCGGCCCGGGAGCGAAAAGCGAGAGCGATGGCCCCCACAGACATCATTGTCCCCCTTATCCACCGCCCCCCCCCCCCCGACCGATCATGACCCCCTGACCCCTTCCCCCCCCACCCCCCCCCCCCACCGATTGCCCGCGGAATGGCAGCGGAGCCCCCCGCCCCCCCCATCAGAGATCCATCTACCCGCCTCCCTCCTCCCACCCCCCCAACAAACTAGAGAATGATCTGGCCTCACTCCCCCACACCCCCCTCCCTTCCACCAGAGAACAATCTGGCCTCCCTCCCCCCTCCCCCAGAGGTACATCTGACCCGCTTCCTCCTCCCTCCCTTCCCCCCCCCCCCCCTCACCAGAGAATGATCTGGCCCGCCTCCCTCCCCCACCTCCACCACCGATCTGAGTCAGAGAGCCGTTGGAAGCTTTGAACTTACCTCTTCAGAAACTGGAGCACCCGAAACAGACTTTTATTCAGCATGTCCATTTTGGCGCGGTTCCGGATTGGCGAACGCGGTGGTAAAGGGGGAAAAGCTGATAAAGTTGGGCGGGCAGTTCATTAATTCAATTGGAATGCATGCAAATGCATTTAAATCAGATCGCGGCTATTCCTGGGCCTCGGTGAAGTGGCCATCAGCGCGGACACGGGCGCAGATCACATTAATGGCCTCATGCCCGACTTTACCATGAGACAATACATGGGAGGGGAGAGGCTTGTCTAACAAAAGTAAAATGGAAGAAGTAAAATCATTAAAACCCCACAAGTTGATCGGGTCGAATTTGGAAGGAAAGCTAAATGACATGGATACAGCAGAAGATGAAACACAAAGTATTCATACCGCATGCCTTTATTTATCGTGGGTTCACACTTTATCAGGTATCTGAGTTCCTGTATATCATGTTAATGCCAAACCTTAAGAAGACATGAACCCGCCCACAGCCAGAGAGGGACATTTATCCATGGAGAAATGATGGTCAGTTTTGAGAAAGCTCCATTAAAAAGATTAAAGATTAACAGCAATAATGAACAGCTCATGATTTTTGCTATTACAAGGTCCTGACATCTGCTTCAATTCACACATCCAGCACTCCAATAATTGCTCCTTTGATATTTACAGCGTTATTATATTCCGGGGCACGAAATACCAAATAGTCACCTGCCATTTGCAAGTTCACATCATTAGTTAAACAGAGACCCATTTAGTTTATGGAGCAAAACCACTTGATCAGAATCTCAATGTGTCTCCAACAATAAAACGCAAACTAAGATGAACTGGCTTATGTTCCCTTGAGTAAAGAAAATGGATGAGTGATCTGATCGAGATGTTTAAGGATCTTGTAGGCTAGAGGCAGTGAGACAGTCCCCTCTGGTGATTGAAACAGGAACAAGCGGATATGATCTGGAGTGGGTTTATCTTCACTCTTAAAGGTGATGAAAATCTGGCATCCTTTTCCCAGAAAGACTGTGTGCTGGGTAAGCTGGAGCATTTAAGACTGACATTAGCAGATTCTCCCTATGTAAGGGTACCATGGAATATGGGACTAAGTATAAAGGCATCATATAAATGCATGTTGTTGTTGTACGGGGGTAAGCAGGATGTGTCCTGTGGTTCATAGAGACCCGAAAGGCATCTACTCTCACCATGGTTACTAACTGCCACCATGGTGGATCAATCACTGGGCTAAGACAGCTGGGTTCTGGAGCATTACAAATTGGAGCAGCTCACAGCTGCTGATGTCCAGGAATCTGCCTCCAAACAGTCAGGGTCATGGCCTAGGAAGCCACAGTAACAGGGAAATTGTGCCCTCTTCTCCTGGTTGCTGTCTGGGGAGTCCCGCTTTGAGCCTGTATCAGTCTCTCGATGCAAGGCGAGGGCAGGATTAGCTGTGACTGCCTCAGGGAATTATCAAACACTGATGTGAATTCTTGTTGATTGGCCAAGGCGATTGCTGCAAGACCTCATTGGCACTGTATCCTGGCCAGAAATCAGCTTCTTCAAGATGGAGAGGTTAAGGGGAAAAGTCAACGACAAATAAAGCTAAACTGGAGTCAATGGGAATCGGGGAGAAAGGTCTTCATTGATTGAAGTCATAGGCTGGCGCAAAGTAAGAGGATTGTGGGTGTTGGTGGTCAATCTTCTCAGCCCAGAACATCATTGCAGGAGTCCCTCAAGGTAGTGTCCTAGACCCAACCGTCTTCAACTCTTTCATCAATGACCTTTCCTCTATCATGCGGTCAGAAGTGGGGATGTTCATTCATGACTGAACAATGTTCAGTACCATTCGCGATCGAAGCAGCCCATTCCCACATGCAGCAAGACCTGGATAGCATTCAGGCTTGGATTGATAAATGGCAGGTAGCATTCACATCACACAATTGTCAGGTAATGATCGTCTCCAGCATGGAAACTCAGAAACATGGGACTTAGAAGCAGAGGATTGGCTGACTGGCAGAAGGCAGAGAGTGGGGATAAAGGGGTCTTTTTCAGGATGGCAGCCGGTAATTAGTGGTGTGCCTCAGGGGTCGGTGTTGCGACCACAACTTTTCACAATATACATTAACGATTTGGGAGAAGAAACTGAAGACACTGTTGCTCAGTTTGCAGATGATACAAAAATATGTAGAGGGACAGGTAGTATTGAGGAAGCAGGGGGGCTGCAGAAGGACTTGGACAAGTTAGGAGAGTGGGCAAAGAAGTGGCAGATGGAATACAATGTGGAAAAGTGTGAGGTTATGCACTTTGGAAGGAGGAATGGAGGCATAGACTACCTTCTGAATGGGAAAATGCCTAGGAAATCAGAAACACAAAGGGACTTGGGAGTCATTGTTCAAGATTCTCTTAAGGTTAACGTGCAGGTTCAGTCGGCAGTTAGAAAGGCAAATGCAATGTTAGCATTCATGTCGAGAGGGCTAGAATACAAGAGCAGGGATGTACTTCTGAGGCTGCATAAGGCTCTGGTCAGATCCCATTTGGAGTATTGTGAGCAGTTTTGGGCCCCATATCTAAGGAAGGATGTGCTGGCCTTGGAAAGGGTCCAAAGGAGGTTCACAAGAATGATCCCTGGAATGAAGAGCTTGTCGTATGAAAACTGTTGAGGACTCTGGGTCTGTACTTGTTGGAGTTTAGAAGGATGAGGGGGGATCTTATTGAAACTTACAGGATACTGCGAGGCCTGGATAGAGTGGAAGTGGAGAGGATGTTTCCACTAGTAGGAAAAACTAGACCCAGAGTGCACAACCTCAGGCTAAAGGGGTGATCCTTTAAAACAGAGATGAGGAGGAATTTCTTCTGCCAGAGAGTGGTGAATCTGTGGAAGTCTTTGCCGCAGAAGGCTGTGGAGGCCAGGTCATTGAGTGTCTTTAAGACAGAGATAGATAGGTTCTTCATTAATAAGGGGATCAGGGGTTATGGGGAAAAGGCAGGAGAATGGGGATGAGAAAAATATCAGCCGTGATTGAATGGTGGAGCAAACCTGATGGGCCGAGTGGCCTAATTCTGCTCCTATGTCTTATGGTCTCATGGATTAGGCTATTCAGCCCCTCGAGCCTGCTCCGCCATTCAATAAGATCATGGCTAATCTGGTATTGGTCTCAACTCCACTGCCCTGTTGTGTTCCTTCTGGAACACTTGACTCCCTTGTCTATCAAAAATCTGTTTAATTCACCCTTCAATAAAAGACCAAGCCTCCACTTATTTCTGGAAAAGAGAAATCCACAGACTAAAGACCCTCTGAGAGAAACATAGAAACATCGAAAATAGAAGGAGTAGGCCATTTGGCCAGCCCAGCCTGTTCAACCTTTCTTCATAAGGTCATCCCTTCATCCCAGGAATGAGTCCAGTGAACCTTCTCTGAACTACTTCCAACACAATTATATCTTTTTTCAAATAGATATAAGGAGACCAAAACACGAACAATATTCCAGATGTAGTCTCACCAAGGCCCTGCACAACTCCAGATGTAGTCTCACCAAGGCCCTGTACAACTCCAGATGTGGTCTCACCAAGGCCCTGTACAACTGCAGATGTGATCTCACCAAGGCCCTGTACAACTCCAGATGTGGTCTCACCAAGGCTCTGTACAACTGCAGATGTGGTCTCACCAAGGCCCTGTACAACTCCAGATGTGGTCTCACCAAGGCCCTGTACAACTCCAGATGTGGTCTCACCAGGGCCCTGTACAACTGCAGTAAAACTTTCCTACTTTTATATTCCTTGAGATAAATGGCAACATTCCATTTGCCTTCCTAATCACTTGTACCTGCATACAAACTTGATGTGATTCATATACAAGGACACCCAGATCCCTCTGTGCCATTGAGCTCTGCATTCTTTCCCCATTTAAATTGTAAACTGTTTTTCTATTCTCTCTGCCAAATGAACAATTTACATTTACTCACATCATATTTCATCAAACCAAATTTTTGCCCACTCACTAGACCTGTCTATATCCATTTGCAGACTCCCTACCTCCTCATGACCATTTGCTTTCCTATCTGCCATGGTGCTGTCAGCAAATTTAGCCAGCAATAAATTCAAACCCTTCATTCAAGTCATGGACATGGATTGTAGCAAGTTGAAGATCCAGCACTTATGCCTGTGGCATTTCATGAGTTACAGCTTGTCAAGCTGAAAATATTTCATTCATCCCTTCTCTCTGTATCCTGTTAGCTAACCAATCATTCATGCATGCTAACATGTCACCCCTACACCTTTGTTGTGACACCTTATCAAAAGCCTTTTGAAAATCCAGGTATACTACATCTACCAGTTCCTCTTTATTCACCTTAACTGTTACCGCATCAAAAAACTCTAATAGATGAATTAAACAAGGGCTGAGACTCCTGCACCCCTGCCTTCTGGGTCCCCTTACATGTCTCACTTGCAGTCACACTCTCCTGTCTTTGACCACTGATCAAAGCGGAAGACCTTATCCTAAGGCAATCCTTCTGGAATAAAGCATCCAGATGACCTTCCCCCTTCCTGATGTGTCGCAGTGTCTGCAGCTTAGCCTCCAGTTCAACGATTCTGAGTCGAAGACTCTCAAGCTGCAGACACTGACTGCAGACGTGTTTTCCCTGGGTCACACTGGTGTCTAGAATCTCTCACAATTTGCAATCGTGCTGCACCATCTACCCCGCCATCAATATTAAATCCAACATTGAATTATTTTATTTAATCATTCATTTTATCTTTTAAAATATTTAATTTGGTATCTTTCCTAACCACCATTTACTGTATTAATTGAAACCCTTAGTAAGAGAATAGATCCTTACCACTTAAAGTAGAATATTAAAAAATTTACAGAGCTTTGACAAAGGGTCAGCTGGACTCGAAACGTCAGCTCTTTTCTCTCCTTACAGATGCTGCCAGACCTGCTGAGATTTTCAAACATTTTCTCTTTTGGTTTCAGATTCCAGCATCCGCAGTAATTTGCTTTTATTTAAAAAGTTACACGTTGTCTAATTTCCAGCTATTTACACATATTTCCTAAATTTAGTTACTCACCAACCAATCAACTTACAGCTTTCCTGCAATGTCAAAATTAGATTTTCTTTTCAATCTGCTTTCTTCCAGCAGCTGCTCCAACACAAGGCCTTACTCTATATTTATCTCTTCTCTCTCTCACTCGCTCTGGGTGTAGGGTGTCTTCCTCACAGATCGGCTCTCTCTCCTCTCTCTTCCAGATAAATAAATTATAAAAATCATCCATCTCCCTTTGCCATTCAATGGCATTAGCATCACTGAAAACCAATCGTCTACATTGTGGGGGTAGCCACTGACCAGAAACCTAACTGGACCAACGGTGTAAATACTGTGGCTACAAGAGCAGCTCAGGGGGTTGGGAACTCTGCAATGGAAACAGAAAATTCTGGGGAGACTCAGCAGGTCTGGCAGCATCTGTGGAGGGAGAAACAGAGTGAATGTTCTGAGTCTGCACGTCTCTTCTTCAGAGAATTCTTTGAGAATTCTGCGCTGCTTTCAACTCACCTCCTGACTCCTCAAAGCCTGCCCATCATCCACAAGGCACAAGCCAGGAATGTATTGGAATATTCTCCACTTGCCTGGTTGAGTTCAGCTTCAACAACACTTAAGAAGCTCAACATCATCCATTACAAAGCAGTCCATTTGATCAGCACTGCATCCACCAATGATGCACAGTGGCAGCCATGTGTACCATCTACAAGATGTACTGCAGCACCTCACCAAGGCTCCTTAGACAGCCAAACCCTCCCCTCTACCACCTAGAAGGACAGAAGCAGCAAATACATGGGAACACCACCACTTGTAGGTTCCCCTCCAAGCTACACACCATCCTGACTTGGATTATAGAATCATAGAATTTCTACAGTGCAGAAGGAGGCCATTTGGTTCATCGAGTCTGACCAACAACAATCCCATCCAACAATCCCCATAACCTCACATATTTACCCTGCTAGTCCCCCTGACACTAAGGGGAAATTTAACTCGGGCAATCAACCTAACTCACACATTTTTGGAGTGTGGGAGGAAACCAGAGCACCCGGAGGAAACCCACGCAGACACGGGGAGAATGTGCAAACTCCCTGGAGGCACGGTGGCACAGTGGTTAGTACTGCTGCCTCACAGCTCCAGGGACCTGGGTTTGATTCCTGGCTTGGGTCACTGTCTGTGTGCAGTTTGCACATTCTCCCTGAGTCTGCGTGGGTTTCCTCTGGATGCTCTGGTTTCCTCCCACAGTCCAAAGATGTGCAGGTTAGGTGCATTGGCCATGCTAAATTGTCCATTAGTGTCCAGGGATGCATAGGTTAGAGAGATTAGCAGGGTAAAAATGTGGAGTAACAGGGATAAGGCCTGGGTGGGATTGTTGTCGGTGCAGACTCGATGGGCCAAATGGCCTCCTTGCACTGTAGGGATTCTATGATTCCACAAAATTAAATATTGAATTATTTTATTTAATCATTCATTTTATCTTTTAAAATATTTAATTTTCCCTGGCGCTGTGACACAGCAGTGCTAACCACTGTGCCGCACAAGTAACATTTGATTAATCCCCGTAACTATTGCAGCATCCAGTGCCTTCAGCCACTTCTTGCTATCACATGGAGTGAATCGAATTGGCTGAAGACTGGCATCTGTGACGCTGGGGGTCCTCTGAGGGAGACTGAGATGAAGAGGAAGATGAAGAATTAAATGATTCACCAAATGATCCACTCGAATGAGCCACCAACGTCCACATCCCATGAAAGAATAAATATAAAAAAAGGGGGACCTTTGGTGGGGTCCAGGTACCCCTGTGAACTTGACTTAAGATTTTATTCATAGCCCCAGAAGAGGCAAAAAACAAAATCCAGCTGCCTTCCCTTAACCCAAGTGTGGGGACCTGGTCTCACAGGGCAATTACTGAAAGAGTAAAAAATAACCAAATAAAAAATTAAAATAAAGACTATCTAATTTACAACCAAAATCCTATAGGCTTTGGAATAATGTAACAAATGCAATCTTTGGTTGAAAGGACGTTATCTTCTCATAGGCCTTTACAAGAAAGTTCACTGTGTTTGAAAGGCTGTTAGATGACAGCCACAAATCACAGCCTGAGCTCAATAACCATATTAAACCCCATGATCCCAAATCGATTTACGTCAGAACAGATTCATCATCCGATGCAGGGTTCAACACTTTAGTGTTTCAGCAACTTTGGCCATCGCACTTTGCAACATGAACAAGCAAAACCTGAATAGGGAACTGCTCCCTGCAGCAAGGCCATTCTGCCCTCCTATCTTGCTCCTGCTATCTTGTGAATATTACAGTGATTTTTAATTCCTCTGGTTACTCCACCCCCATCCCCTCACCGTCCCAAGCACTGATTTAGGCTATGTCATTCGTCCTAACATTTTTTGTTTAAATCTTGCAATAAATTGACTAATAATTCATGATGCAGCCTGCCAAACTCTTGGATTAGTAACAGTCATAAAGTGTTTTGAGACTTACAGAGGAAGCAACAGTTCCCAGTAACATCATTTGCTCCATACTTTGTAGCAGAGAAACAGCAAATTGGTTACGCAAAGCGGCCAACACTCCAAGATAGAAACAGAGGGTGAGATTCTCCGGCCTCCCCATTGTGATCTTCTCAGTGGTGGGGTGGGTGGCATGCCATTTGCTGGTGGTGGTGGGATCCTCTGGTTCCCCCGTTGCCAATGGGAATTGCCATTGAAGCCACCCTACGCCAGGAAACCCACGGCAGTGAGTGTGCCACCGGCAGGACCAGAGAATCCCACCGTCGTGAACAGCTGGAGAATTCCAGTCATAAACAGTAGGTGTAGGAGTAGGAGTAGGCCATTCAGCCCTTCGAGCCTGCTCCACCATTCAATATGACTGTGGGTGATCCTCTATCTCAACCCCACACTCCAGTGCTCTCCTTATGCCCCTTGACACCTGTAGAAATCTATTTCCTTCTTAAATATTGTCCTGGGGTCTCCAGGAATTAATGGCCAAAATTCTGGGCGGCACAGTGGCACAGTCATTAGCACTGCTGCCTCACAGCGCCAGGGACCCGGGTTCGATTCCCGGCTTGGATCACTGTCTGTGCGGAGTCTGTACGGTTCTCCCCGTGTCTGCGTGGGTTTCCTCCGGGTGCTCCGGTTTCCTCCCACGGTCCGAAAGATGTACTGGTTAGGTTGATTGGCCATGCTAAATTGACCCTAGTGTTAGGGGATTAGGAGGGTGAATACATGGGGTTGTGGGGATAGGGCCTGGGTGGGATTGTGGTTGGTGCAGACTCGATGGGCTGAATGGCCTCTTTCTGCACTGTAGGGTTTCTATGATTCTTCAGTGACTAACCCAGGGTGGAAAAGACATTGGAGCAATAAACTATATTTGGTGGAATTTTACAGCCTTATCATGGCGGGGCAGGGACATAAAATGAGGTCGGCTGTTCAAAAATCCGTTGACTTCAAGGGCACTGGAAAATCCTGCCCACTGTGCTTTCTTTCAAATGTCCTTCAGCACATCTGTGAGATATTAGTTATATTCAATGCATCAGATACAAGCAAAATACTGAGGGACAGAGAGTCAAGAATTGCCCAAGGCTCGTGGCACTGTTACTGTGCCCTAACATTTACATTGGCCAAGAGGAGGTGGTGCTTTGTGAGGTTGGAGTTGTCAGGTAGACAATGGCAGGTGTGTTAGTGGGAGCCAGGAGGACATAGAATGGAACCTCCAGGAGAAAGTCCATTGAAATCTGGCAAGCCTACAAGATGGGTGTGTGAACTAATGGACAGTGAGCCATTGTAACTGAGAAATATTTAACTGTGACGGCAGAGAGAAATACTGAAAGGTAGACATCGCTTCAATTTTCACTAAAAAGCCCCTAAAGAATTATCCCTGATGTTTCATCATTGCTCTACATGAACTACTGAAAGGAAAATAATTGTCTAAATAGCCCCTACAGCTCATGTGTTTTAAAATTCATTTATGGGATGTGGGTGACTAGGCCATCATTTATTACCAATCCTTCCCTAGTTGCCCTCAAGAAGGTGTTGGTGAACTCCCTTCTCGAACCGCTGCAGTCCATACAGTGTAGGTACATCCATAGTGCTGTTAGGGAGAGAGTTCCAGGACATCTAAGATATCTTTATAAGATATTTGGTTTTCTTTATCCTTTTATGGGATAGTATCGTTGGCAAAGACAGCATCTGATGCCTATCCCTTTTTGAACATTACAGAGGACATTTAACATTGCCGCGGGGCTGGACTCATATGTAGGCCAGACTATGTAAGGAAGGCAGATTTCCTTCCCTAAAAGACATTAGTGAAACAGATGGGTTTTTACAACAATTGATGATAGTTTCATGGTCGCCATTACTGAAACCAGTTTTATTAATTGCATCTAAATTCCACCAGCTGCCGTGGTGGGATTTGAACTCGTGAACCTGGAGCACGAACCGGGGTTTCTGGATTGCTAGTAAAATGACATGCTACCATTTCCCCCCCAAAATTAAAAACATGAGTCGTGTAGTCTGAAACTTGTCCTGGTAGAACTAGTTAATTTTGATTACAGCATATAAGAGCAGGCATTGGCATAGTGGTATTATCGCTGGACTAGTAATACAGAGGCTGAGGGCAATGTTCCTGGAACCCGGGTTCAAATCTCACCATGGCAGATGAAGAAATTTGAATTCAATAAAAAAAATCTGGAATTAAAACTCTAATGAGAGGGCGGCACGGTAGCACAGTGGTTAGCACTGCTGCTTCACAGCTCCAGGGTCCTGGGTTCGATTCCCGGCTCGGGTCACTGTCTGTGTGGAGTTTGCACATTCTCCTCGTGTCTGCGTGGGTTTCCTCCGGGTGCTCTGGTTTCCTCCCACAGTCCAAAGATGTGCGGGTTAGGTTGATTGGCCAGGTTAAAAATTGCCCCTTAGGGTCCTGAGAGGTGTAGGTTAGAGGGATTAGCAGGTAAATATGGGGGGTTAGGGCCTGGGTGGGATTGTGGTCGGTGCAGACTCGATGGGCCGAATGGCCTCCTTCTGCACTGTAGGGTTTCTATGATTCTATGATTCTATGAGTCCAAATGTCGAGGGAAGGAAGTCTGCCATTCTTACCTAGAATCCAGATCCACAGCAATGTGGTTGACTCTTAAATGCCCTCAAGAGTGGGCAATAAATGTTGGTCCAACCAGTGACGCCCACATCCCGTGAATGATAATGCTAATTATCATTCGCGGGATGTGCAATGCTTATATTTATCTGTACGGCCTTTTTATTCTCGACAATGTAAATGTTAGGGCACAGTAACAGAGCCGCGAGTCTGGAGCCGGAAATCTGAACTAAAATTACAAGCAAAAAGCCTGTGGTGTAGGCCGATGCTTCTTTTAGAAGCTCTGTGGTTTGTAACTGCCTTCTGACTGCCCCCTGAAGATGAAAATGCTGCCTCGTAACCACTCCAACGAATTCACAGAACACTACCTCAAAAAAAATACACCACACAGTATGCAACAATTTCTCCAATGGCTACTTCCCACTGGGAGCCAACTATCTGCTGTTGCCCAGCCTGTTAAAAATAAGGCATCTTGGAGCTCAGGAGCTCAACAAGCCCAAAGATGTGTGGGTTAGGTGGATTGGGCGTGCTGAATTGCCCCTTAGTGTCCCAGGATATGCAGGTTGGGTGGATTAGCCATGGTAATTGCATGGGGTTATAGGACTAGGGCGGGACTAGCTAGGGAAAATACATGGGACTATGGGGATGGGGCCTGGATAGGATTGTGGTCAGTGCAGACTCGATGGGCCGAATGGCCTCCTTCTGCACTGTAGAATTCTATGATTCTATGTGGTTTCTATGTCCACCACAGAGATTGTTCCTTCAACTTTCCTACCGAAAGACTGGCCTGACTTTTCATCCCGAGGTGGGGACGGATTTGGAGGTGGGCGTACCAGGAATTTTGGAATCAATACCTGATTCCCCAACACGTGTCCTCTTCCCAACGGTTTTGCCAGAGAAATCTTCTTGGAGGTCGTGGCGATGCTCCTGAACGCAGTGGGTCGTCGGTTGAGGTAATTAATGTGAGCTCGCTGCCGGGGTAAATGGGAACTTTGAGACGATGCACGGGAAATACCGGGGCTCACGTCTAAAAAGCGGAAGCTGCTGCACATTGGGGAACTGGTCAGTGAAAGAGGGAGCCATTCCTGACACTAAACGGTGAACTAGATGGGAACACGTGGATTGGCAGACAGTGGCTATTGTGTGAGCTTGGTCCACATGGTGTCATAGTCGGAGGCACTGCAGTAATTGTGGTGGAAGTGAACCATAGAATCTCTACAGTGCAGAGAGAGGCCATTCGGCCCATCGCGTCTGCACCCAATATCTGAAAGAGCATTTAACACAGGCCCACCCTCCGCCCTATCCCTATAACCTCATGCAATTACCATGGCTAATCCACCTAACCTGCATATCTTGGGACACTAAGGGACAATTTAACATGCAATTCCACTTAACCTTTGGACTGTGGGAGGAAACCGGAGCACCCGGAGGAATCCCACGCAGACACGGGGAGAACATGCAGACTCCACACAGACAGTGACCCGGGTCCCTGGCGCTGTGAGGCAGCAGTGCTAACCACTATGCCACCGTGCCACCCATATCTGCAGGGGTCAGTGTAGCCCAGCTGGGAAGGGGTGTGGGGGCGGGGAAGAGGGCAGATTTGTGTGCACTCATGGAAAAGGACCTCCAGCCTCTCTGTGCATGTGGACACCCTGCGCTGAAAGTGACAGCAGCACTGAACATCTTTCCACTGGGGTCGTTCTAAGGGAGGCAGCCAATTTGTATGGCGTACCCCAAGCAGCCTCCCACCCATCTGTCCATCCTCAAACCTTCATAATATGGTGAATGCAGGCCACTAATTGGCCGTCTCCTTCAAAATATCATTGGACATCCAGCAGCAGTGCTGAACAGGGTTGGAAGCTGGCCTAGAAATGATTCCAATATCAGCTTCCTGACGCCTGAGTGAAAGTTCAGCCCAGTGTGTTAACAATTCATTTCCACCTCAGCCACCATCAGAAAGGCCAGTGATCTGGTGATGAAACTTTGCTTCAGTTGTTTCTGGGAATGAATTGAGTGAATGTCTGAGTTTCATCTGAAATGCAGCCTCACGTCTTATCATCAACATATCCATGACAAGGTGCCAATCAATATGGACGCTGGGAAGAAGATTTCTGTAAGCAATCGTCTCTACTTTCTCAGAAAACGAAGGAAATTTGGCATGTCAGCTACGACTCTCTCCAACTTTTACAGATGCACCATAGAAAGCATTCTTTCTGGTTGTATCACAGCTTGGTATGGCTCCTGCTCTGCCCAAAACCGCAATAAACTACAAAAGGTTGTGTATGTAGCCCAATCCATCAGGCAAACCAGCCTCCCATCCATTGACTCTGTCTATGCTTCCCTCTGCCTCGGAAAAGCAGCCAGCATAATTAAGGACCCCATGCACCCCGGACGTTCTTTCTTCCACCTTCTTCCGTCGGAAAAAAGATACAAAACTCTAAGGACACGTACCAACCGACTCAAGCGCCTTCCCTGCTGCTGTTAGACTTTGGAATGGACTTACCTTGCATTAAGTTGATCTTTCTCTACACCCTGGCTTTGACTGTAACACTACATTCTGCACTCTCTCGTTTCCTTCTCTATGAGCGGTATGTTTTGTCTGTATAGCGCGCAAGAAACAATACTTTTCACTGTATACTAATACATGTGACAATAATAAATCAAATCAAATCAAAATCAATAGAGGAACTATACTGGCAATGGGAGTGAGGAGATGCCTGAATCAATATCATCCATTTTACATCATCACCCATTACCTAAACCCCCACCTTCTCCCCGCATTCGTGTGTCTTGATGAGGATTGAGAGCAGCCTGGGTCCTCCAAAGGCAAGTCACCTGCCCTCACTTCATGTCAAGGCCCATACTCCAAAGGTATTGGAGGACTTGCTGTGTGTGAAATTTTAGCTCTGTCACGGAGCCATACTTTTGAGATAAGAAGAGAGGGAATAAAACCGGAAAGAAACTAAACCTGGATTCGGATGACTTGAGAGGGTGAGTAATGATTGGGTGTTGAAGTGAGGCAATGCATTAATATTCCATTGTGCTGACCTACTGAATCCGAGAACAAGCATTGTTGTTTCAGGCTCTGATGATGAACTGTGCTTTTTTAAACAAAAGTGCTGAATAAATTCATTAGAATAGGATTGGATGTTAGAATTATATTACAGGTAAGGACAGACATGGATTATTAAACATTTGGTGAAATACATATTGGTTCCTGGCCTGTTGGGACATGTCTTCTCAGGAACACAGTTGCTCAAGGCTGAACAATGTACATTTTCCTGTTAAATTGCTAAACTGGATTTATGGAAGAGGGTAAAGGAGAAACCTGACTGATTTGTTTCTCTCTCTCTCTCTCTCACTCCTCTCTCCCCGTTGCTGTCCACAGGGTCTAACATGACCCAGTCCTACTCCTGCCCTCGCCTGACAGTCATGCTTGCACACTTTTCAGCAGAGGTCACTAGATGATGATCCTCAGTGCGACCTCTGGCAACTCTTCCCCCATCCCCACAAGCCAAAGGGTGAGGGCTCATGATGACAGGCAGAGGGGCAAGGAGGTGGATGAAGGAGATGAACAATGGAAGGCAGAGGGAAGATCGAGGTGGGGAGGGGAAGGTGGACCCTGATGAGGCTGTGTGAAAAGCTCACAAACAAGGGGGTCTAAGGGATACCACATTGTTTACTGGAAGAGGATGCACACTGACTCCAGAATATGGAGTGCAGGGCCTGTTAGTGTGGTACGTTCAGGATGGTTCACATGGACACTGAACATGTTGGAGCTGCAGTGCTTTGTGAAGGCCAGAGTTGTCCGTTGGAATGGGAATTGTGTCAAGGATCCTGCTTAAGTTAAGGGGCTGGCAGACAGGAGTCAGAGAGTGCAGACATTCCTGCTGTGAAATGGAAAGGAGTCACAGATGACGGATAGTCCAGGGGCAATGTGGATCTCAGTCTGAAGTCAGAGAGAGGAGACAGTGCGGGAGAGCAGTGGGCATGCAGTAGGGGCAATCATTGGGAGCACGGTATACCCCAGCTGTAGGGAGGGACAAGGGTTGTGTGCTCCCCCGGGGAAAGAGCACAGCTTGGTGTGCAGGGCTGTCCTACGGTTGCTGTCCCGGGGTGTGGCAGGGCTGTACTGGGCTGCAGAGGGAATGGTGAAGGTCACCAGGCATCAGCAACTTGTAGGTAGGGAACATGTAATACAGGCGGGGGAGTGGGTGGTATGTGAAGCTGTCATAGGGCTTACCCCTGTAAGTGACGGTGTACATGCCCTCCAGATAGGGTGGGTACAGGTCCATGTGTAGCATGGGTGAAAGGCTCTGGGGGAGGGTGGTACTGTCCACAACCACAGTGTCATGATCAGATCAATTACACAGGACTCAGAGCCCATTCCCCAGGGAGCCACCGTAAGCCAGAGTTCTAAAGGGATAGGCACCACTCAATAGCCTCATGTCAAAGTTTCCAAAGCTACAGAGTGGAAATCAGGAATGCAGCTTTGAGAATCAAGGCTATAGTGAAGGGGAGACAGCTGCGTTAATTCTGCCATCCATCAGCGAAGGTGAGTCATGGGTTAACAATTACTGCCATTCATCAGTGGCCAAACAGATTCCATTCATTCACCGTGAGCAACCGAGTGCTCATACTTATTGGTTCAATGATGTAATTCACAAGTTCTCTTCCCCCCCTCATCCCCCACAAGACACCAGATGCTGTGGAATGGAATGCTGCTCACCTCAATGTGTATTAGTGTCCCGGGAGTAAGGGAGCATGAGGAATAATGCAATCTAGGCTTAGCTGCCCCAATTCTCCCAGAGCCCTCTCATTCACACCTTTCCTTTCAGCATCCTTTCACCATTCTGGTCTTCATTATATTTTTCCAGAGAGGAGACAGAAATGAGAATGGATCCAGGGAGATTTTCTACCTATCCTCATTCGAGGCAGGAGGTGAAGGAGGGAAAGGTACGAACGAGAGTTCCAGCAGGAGGCGCTGCCTGGGGGACATGGCCAGGGGGAGTGTGAGCATCAACAGGAGGCTGAGGAGCAGAGACCCAGACAGCGGAGACAACTCGCAACCCCAAGAGTCTACTGTCCATGAGTCTCCTTTCTATAAATGAGTGAGAGGCAGTGTAGGACAAGGCTGCGGAGATCTGGTTTGCCACTTGTGCCACATGCTCCGAGAAGACCTGTCGCCATGTGTGTTTGAAGGCTTCCCCCTGCCAGTGGCTGCGCTCAATTTCTTTGCCTCTGGGTCTTTCCAGGAAGCAGCTGAGGATCCGTGTGGCTTTTCTCAAGCAGCAACTCATCATTACATTCAGGAGGTGACCAATGTCCTCTGCAGGGGGGCCCATCATTGCGTAGATGTTGCTCTGGACAAGGGTAGCCAGGCTCAGAGATTGACAGGCTTTGCAGCTATCTCTGGGTGCCGAGAGTAGGGAGCAATTGACTGTATCCATGTGGCTATACAAGCTCCCTGGCAGCAGCCCTGAATATTCATCAACTGCAAGAGCTTCCATTCCATCAACGTGCAGTTGGTGTGTGACCATCGAAAGCAAACTGCACTTGAGTGCTCGGTCCCCTTGGAGTTGCCATGACTCCTCAGTCACTCCCAGGTGCCTGGGAATTTCGAGAGGCTGGAACGTCTGCAGGGATGGTTGCTAGGGGATACGGGCTACCCAGTTAAACACTGGCTGATGACTCCGGTGTGTCACCCTCAGAGTCCAGCCCAAGTAAGATACAATGCTGCTCATGTCACCACAGTGAGGGTGTGGGGGATGTGCTCATGATATCCTCATAGCTGAAAGGTTTCAAGAGAAGTCAAACTAAGCCCAATCACCAGGGGACATCTCCTCTAACCCTCCTGGCCATTTCCTGGCTGCTGAGGCTATAGCGCAACCATCGCTGAGAGTACGGGTCTTACATTCACACTTGGGCCTTAACTGCTCACAGCTCACTATGGTCAGATCTTAGCTGTGGTCATGGGTGCTCACTCTGTCAACTGATATTCCAGCAAAGAAGAATGGGTATGAGTCGAGGCTGGGCACTTCACGCGCTATGTAAGGATGTAAACACTGCCGCCAAGGGAGTGTGGATCAGCCTAGGACTCTCATCTGAAAGTGCTTGTGTTGGTTTGGGACAGTATCAGTTCGGAAAGCCAGATGCACAGAGTCTGATCAACCCTCCTCAGCCATTGTTATCTCATGAGGATTAAAGGTTGAGCACTCCCCCATCATACACTCTGAATAAAGAATTACACACATCTCCCTGACAACACACAAGTGGCACTGAGGTTAACATCACATGAATGTTAATCTAAAACGGGGACACTGAGTGTGAGAAAGGCTGAACTTCGAAATAAGAGGATTGCAAAGATCTAAACCAAAATGCTTTCATAGACCATTACATTCACATCCCCATGGGATGGTTTTTATTCACAGTGAGAGAGAACCCTGAGTCGACATCAAAACTTTTTAACTTTCCTAAACCTATCACTAAGTCTTGGTGCAGCCCCGACATCCTCAGCAGGGGTGGGGGCAGCTTGCTGATTGCTATGTCCTGATGTCTGTGATAACCTTGGTGGACGTCCTCTAGTGCTCTGAGCCCTGGAGGGCCTCCGGCCCTGATAAAGGTCACCTGTTCAGGGACAGAAGCATTCTCACTAGCTTGCGCTGTGAGCACAGGCAGAGGGAACTCTAATCCTTGGAGTGTCCTGAGTGGAGGCCCCCCAGGGTGTCCGGCTGAAGCTCATCCTCCTGTGGGTGCGAGAAAACCCCGGCCTGACTCCTGCAGGAGACGGGGCACCTGGAGGGAGGTTAAGGTGCCTCGTCCCCATGTTACTGATAGCCTGATGGTGCCCACAGAGTGTGAGTGGCCAGGGAGTGCAGGGCAAGCGCAAACCCAGCAAGAGCTGCTGAACCAAGATCTCCAGGGTGGTCACCGACCTTCCCATGGTAGCTTCAAGATGTTGGAGACACAACATCAGACAGAACACGGAGGGACTCCTTCATCGTTCACTCAGGTTCGCTGAGTGACTGCCGAATCTCAGCCCGATGTTCCACTGCCTGCTGTGGCCAATGCCCAATGCTCTGCCAATGCCCAATGCTCTACCAATGCCCAACGTCCAATGCTCTGCCATGTATCTCCAGCAGTGAGATGGCAGCACCTTCCAGAGGCTCAGCATCTGTCTGGGACTGATGGGGTGCCCAGTCTCCAGCAGCCCTCCGAGTGCCAGAGACCTGTCTCCGACTGTTACGGGGACGTGTCAGTGAGGGTTCCCCAGAAAGTGACGCCGAGTCTAACCTAGAGCTGTGACCCATCGAGGTGCGTGTCTCTGCAGAGGGTGTGGGTGAGCGCTGTGATTGTTGTTCTTCGACCTTCCCATCCTCAGACATGTTTCTGGGGCTCGGAGAGCTGTTCGGCTGGCTAGTCGGTACCTAAGCAATGCAAAAGGACAGTTTAAGTGGATGAGCTGAGGCTATTTCAGAGTGCCTGGCACACAGTGAGGTGAGATGTGTACTAGGTTGAGGCTGAGGTCTGTGTTGCCATAGAGACGCTCCCTGTCCTCGACGGTGAGCAACTGCCTCAAACTCATTGAGGGTGAGTGTCTCTGCCATCTCTCCGCTGGTCTGGGCTCACTCATGCTTGTTGTCCATGAGGCTGGTATGGAGACAAATGGGGAGGCGATGGCCTAGTGATATTATCGCTAGACTATTAATCCAGAAACTCAGCTAATGTTCTGGGGACCCGGGTTCGAATCCCATCACAGCAGATGGTAGAATTTGAATTCAATAAAAAAAATCTGGGATTAAGAATCCACTGATGACCATGAAACCATTGTCGATTGTCGGAAAACCCCATCTGGTTCACGAATGTCCTTTCAGGAAGGAAATCTGCTGTCCTTACCTGGTCTGGCCTACATGTGACTCCAGAGCCACAGCAATGTGGTTGACTCTCAACTACCCTCCAAGGGCAACTAGGGAAGGGTAATAAATGCTGGCCAGCCAGTGACCCCCAATGTCCCACAAATGAATTAAAAAAAAGAAAGGTATGTTATTGGAGGCGATGGAGCAGAGGTTGGGATAAATGCATGTTCCCTGTGCGTGCTGAGCCCTCCTCAGGAGAGGGTGAGATTGGAGTTTGAGGAAGACAGATGAGCTGGTGGTGTTGTGGAAGTCTTGTTGAGAGAGTGAGTGTTGACATGTATCTCCCGTGATGGAATGTGTGAGCTTGGTGAAGAGAGTAGCTGTTTGAATGCGTGATGCCATGCTGAGAGTTTGATAGTGGAGGGAGCTGAGAGAGGACTTCCCTAGCGGAGCGACTGAGATCATTCACCACTTCCTGCACTAGAGGGTGCTTCGTGGGCAGCTGACTGCCACAGTGGCCTCCTAGGTGACGACCTCCCCAGACTGGAGAGGTGAGGTTGGTGTGCTTCTTTGAGCCTTCTCTGAGATAGGCCTGTGGGCCTGGACTTCTTGAGTAAGGACCTGGAGGGCCTTGGCGGTGAAATCATGTGCTGTCTCATTCTTGAAGCTGCTTGCCTTTTGCTTCTGCTTCCTGACACGTTGGAGGGTCGGCAGATGGGCTGGAGAGAGTGCTATGAGTGTGCTCGCCTGGTATTTAAAAATGGTCCCATGACCTTCGAACCCGTCAGCTGAGGGCAGGCAGACCAATCAGCTGCTGGTCCATGAGGAGAACAGGAGGGGAAGCGACCTGTGCATAATTAATGAGTTTCCAAGCGCAGAATCTGTCACGGGGTCCCATCATTCTGGCCAGCGTGTCAGGCGGAGCTCCCCACCATCGTACTTAGTCTCCAAATGGGAACATTGCACCCTAAGTTTCATGCCTTGTGTATTATGACTCATCTTCACTTACTTTGTAAGGCTTAAGCAAACTAAAACTTGTCTTTGCAGCGTGTTTAAACCCTAACTCATAAGGTCAACAAGCTGTTGTGAACTGTGAGGCGATTCTGTCAGAGAACAGGAAATTGTCTAGCCTGTGTCAAGGAGAAACATGGGAATTACTGTCCAGCTTGACACCAGCTTGACACTTCTTCCTGCAGCACCCATTCGATGCTGGTTGTCACGGGAACATGAGAGGGTGTTTGCCTCCATTCTGTTTCAGAAATATTTCAAACTCTTCCATCATAAACGATGGATCATTTTCTGAAACTAACACCACTGGAAACCAATAAATTGCAAATCAACTTCTCAAAACCTTGATCATTTTGGCATTTGTGGCACTGGGCACAGCTTCAACATTTATCTACTTGCTATAGCCATCGACCAAAACAAGTTACTCTTTCCCTTCCACTTCAAGGAAGTTGACAACTCATTTCCCACGGTTTTTCCTGTTTGACCATGGACTGAAGGGAACCTTGTTGTTGCGTCATTCTGATGTGCACTTCACAAACTTTCACCTACAATTCAGTAACTATCTAACTTTGGATACCTTGTTCTCTGGTCTCTTTGCTTTCAAAATTCCCTCGTTCTGATACGGACACTCCCTGTGTGCTCTTGATGAAGTTCCTCTAACAGTCTCTCTCTAAAGCTTACAGCATGGAAACAAGCCCTTTGGCCCAACTTGTCCATGCTGCCCAGTTTTTACCATTAGGCTAGTCCCAATTGCCCACATTTGGCCCATATCCCTCTATACCCATCTTACCCATGTAACTAGCTAAATGCTTTTTAAAAGACAAAATTGTTCCCGCCCCTACTACCACCTCTGGCAGCTCGTTCCAGACACTCACTACCCTCTGTGTCAAAAAATTTCCCCTCTGGACCCTTTGTATCTCTCCCTTCTCACCTTAAACCTATGCCCTTTAGTTTTAGACTCCCGTACCTTTGGGGAGTCTAAAAGCTTAATGGAATAATGACTCAAACTCCATGTGAGACAGCCTTGATCAACACTCAGTTCATTTCTACTTGTGAAATACTCCTGCAATTTCTCATCATCACACTTTCTGGGCCCAACCAGTCGTGATGTAACTGAGCACCTTACTGAACACCAGAATCGTGTGAGTTGCTCACTAATTACTCTGGCAGACACTGGCATGTTATCTGTGTATGGAAAGTAATCCACAGGTAATTCAGTGGTTAGAAATATATCAGCCTGCACTGCATATCTTGACAGATTGTCTGCATCGGCATGGTGAGCTGACTTCCAATATCAAAATCAACACCTATCTCTGAAGCCGTGCTGCCCCTTCTTTGAACCAGATATGCTCCAAAAGACTTGGGTGTCAGTTAACAAAGTTGAGTTTCCTACCTTACGGGCACTTGTGGAATTTTGTTAGTCCAAGTATGATCACTAATGCCTCTTTCTCAAGTTGCAGTCATTTTTCTCTGGGTTTGTTAAGGAATATGAGGCCTCTCCACACCATCTCCCACTAATGTGACATAACATACATAACCCCTGTGGTGAGGCATCACCATCTAAAACCGATTATTTCTGGGTCAAAGCAGCATCATTAGTCAGTAGTTTCCTCACTTCTTCAAATGACACTATGTAGACCACCCTGAGTCTCGCCCATCTTCCAGCAGTTAATACAGTGGACCAAATGTATTAGCTAAATCGGGGATAGACTTAGACTAATACACAACATTCTTTATCAATGCCCTAAGTTCTTCTTTGTTCTCTGGTCTCTTTGCTTTCAAAATCCCCTCAACCCACAACCTTTGCCAGCCGCTTGGCGTCCCAGCTACTTTACACTTTACATCAAGAAGCAATACTTGTACGTTTTAGCTTTCATGCCATACTGTTGGAGTTGACCTAGGACTTAATTCACTCTTGCAATGCACTCTTCCTCCATCTTTCTGCTAATTAGAATGTATTCTAATTCTTTGGCTGGCCTTCCCACTGGCCTCTAGCCTGCCCAAGCCTTTTAATGACCAACTAATGAACACTTAAAGGGCTAAACCTGCCCAGTCTCAATTTTCAGGCGGCTGGAAGGTGATGTGGGGCAAAGGAAAAGCCCAAAAATTGACCCTGCTCATGCCTTGGGTGGGAAGTGGGGTTGGAAATGGTGTTGCCTCCACCAACAGCCTCCCTTTAATATCGGATGCCCCTCCACAAAAGGTCTTGTCCCTGTGGGTGCTTCCTCCCAACCTGTAGCCTCCCCTATAAATACCCCTATCCCACTCTGCACTCCCCCACCCCAATTTGCACCTCCCTACCCTGAGTCTCCAAAACTTACGTCAATCGGATTGGCTGGCAGCTTTCTGAGTGGCGGAAGTCCCACCTCTAGCTAATGAATGCTCCTTGGAGTGTGTAATGGCTGCGGGACAGGCAGTATGGGTGGAAATGTATTCCTCACTGCTCCCTCAGATGGCAGGAAGTAAAACTCTGTCATCCAAACATTCCTGCTCCACATCTATCACACGCGGAATTTCCTGACTCCTGAATTAGCTTTAGACCCACCACCACCATGACCTGGAGCATCACTCTTTCCTCTACTCCCGCATGTCATCTGGATACGATCAACTTTCCCACAGGCTGGAAATGGGAGCATTTTAAAATTGATGGCTACTATGGAAATGGGAGCATCTACATTTCTGACTCTGAGACTGTGATTTGGCTGCTGTGACCTGGGTACCTCTGAAACCCCATGGAGCTTCCCTCCAAGCTCAGGAAAAGAACTCCTTTGCAATTTGCAACAACCTCTTTCTGCTATTTCCATGACTGTGGTCTCATCACAGACCCCTTTCTCATCAGTTTATTACCTTTACTCAAAGATTTGGCCTGGATTTTATTGTTTTTAGGCCTCCTACAAATGTAGTCTCTCAAGTCAATTTCTAAGTTTGCGTCATACTCACAGTGACGAGATATTTTCTTTAAAGTTTCATACAATTCTTGACAGTTAACTGTCAGTCACCATCAACTAGTGCATTCACCATGTCAATGTTTCTACCAGTAAGAGTTTTAACAACACCAGGTTAAAGTCCAACAGGTTTATTTGGTAGCAAATACCATTAGCTTTCGGAGCGCTGCTCCTTCGTCAAGGAAGCACGAAGGAGCAGCGCTCCGAAAGCTAATGGTATTTGCTACCAAATAAACCTGTTGGACTTTAACCTGGTGTTGTTAAAACTCTTACTGTGTTCACCCAAGTCCAACGCCGGCATCTCCACATAATGTTTCTACCAACCAGAGCCCACTTTCTGCCCAGACAGCACTTTCTTTTTGTACAGTATAACATTATTGTTTCCCCCAACATTGGTAATTTTGCGATTGTCCTGATGAAGGCAAGATGGAAGCTTCCAACAAAATGTCTCGTTTTTCAGAAAAACTCAAGTTCTGTACAACCAAATGATTAGAATTTCTTTAATCGGAGGATATATTCCGCAACAGGCTTAGCTGGCAACTGTTTCCTTTCAGACAATACAACTGTCAATGCAATTTCATTCTTAGTCATGGCATGACACAAGCTCAGAATTTTATTAATTTCAACATATTCCATCAAACTGAGTTATTTTGGACCACATTGGTTTAAAAATGGATCAACAACATGTGGTCCCATCATGGTGAGGTAAACGTTCACTTTATTCTCATCTATTTTAACTGCTTTCAGCCACATGTGAAATATTTGTCCCTAATTACATCAGTCCACTTTGTCACAGCCGAATTCCCCATTGTCCCCAAGTATGTTTCAGTGCCATGCTCACAATTACTACACTGCTGACTCAGTGTACCCAAATTACACAAGGAATTTTTCACATTGCTCAAACTTCCTCAAAATCATCTTTTGGAATTCTATAACTGTGACACAATATTCTTCAGTCCTTAGTTTCTCAAATGAAATGTAAAATAAAATTTCACCCCAGCCTCTTTGTCACCTTGCTGTTGTTGCACTGAGTCAGAACGTCCGCAACATGATTGAACCAACTTCATTTACACCTCCCCAACAGAGAGGGCAGCAGAGAAGGCTACAGAACAAAATGTTCAGATCTTGCTATACTACACAATGTAGGTGAACTAGTGAGAATAAAATGATGCTGGTAACCAACTTTTGGAGTAGCATCCAACTGATCAAACAGAATTTGTTTGATGATTGTGATTCCTTGAGATTCAAAGTTTAGGGATGATATGTCCAAACTATTTATTGATTTGAAGAAAGCTGAAACTTACATTAAAACATTTAGGGAAATTTTCCTTATACAGCTAGTCAGTGACTTCGAACACAGCTTTAGTATTGGTTTCTATCTGACTAAGTTGATAAAGAGCTAAGCAGTGGAGTTACACAACAAGGCCTTTGCTAAGATATCTCCTGAGGAATGCATTTTGTCCAGAATGCCAGCATTACTCCCCTTCTTGTCTTGATAAGGCGCCCTGGCTTGTTTCACCTACACTGGAGAGGATGGGTGAAACCTCAGTTTAATATCTTATTCAAAAGGCTGCACCACTAACAGTACAGCACCTGGAGTGAACATGTTGATTATGTGCGTAAGTCTCTGGAGTGAGGCTTGAATTGATAGCCTCTGACCCAGGTGAGACTGTGCCAAGTGCAGTGCCATAAACAGCTGGTGTGTTACCATCTGTAAAGGGAAAACTGTTCAAAGCATCGACGCTTCATTAGAGTTGGGCATAGACCTGAGCTGTTCATTGGCAAACAAATTTCCAAATGGGCCAATGCCAGATCTTGCATATTGGAAGTGGAAATAGGGCAATCCACGGGTAGGATAGGATTTGTCCAGGTGGGAAATGAAAAAATCCTCAGGCCTTTCGTTCATCGCTCATCGAGGCCCGGTTTGAGGTGGCAAGAAGCAGGATTCTGGGTAGCATTGCATAATGCCCAAATTCCCACAAATCAGACTGCAGCCATGCAGAGCTCTGCTCAGTCTGTTTGGTGTGGCAGTACCTGAGCCAGACATAGTCACTGCGACAGGAGGGAAGGAAAAGCTTCCGAGGTCCAAGGATGAGCCACTGAGCTGATCCCGATCTAGAGGGATGAGTCATGGGGAATTACTCAATAAGCAGAAGCTCTTCAGCAATCTAAACATCTCACCGGGGACGTTGAAGGGTATATAAGATTTTTACAGAGACTGCAAGTGTAAACCTCACACAGGGATACAAAGGCAGCACACGTGCTGTCACAGGCCAGTGTGTTAAAAGGCGTATTTAGAACAGACATTAGTAAGGAATTTTCTTTTCACATAAACGGTGAGATATAACTACACAGGGAAAGTGGTGGAGGGCAGGGCTCAAAATTCATAGAATCCCTACAGTGCAGAAGGAGGCCATTCGGCCCATCGTGTCTGTATCAACCACAATCCCACCCAGGCCCTATTCCCGTAACCCTCATTTACCCTAGCTAATCCCCCTGACACTAAGGGGTAATTTAGCAGGGCCAATCCACCTAACCCGCACATCTTTGGACTGTGGGAGGAAACCGGAACACCCGGAGGAAACCCATGCAGACACGGGGACTATGTGCAAACTCCACACAGACAGTGACCCGATGCCAGAATTGAACCCAGGACCCTGGCGCTGTGAGGCAGCAGTGCTAACCACTGTGCCACCGTGCCGCCCCATTCAGTTAGTTCGTTAATCTGTCGCTCTTGGGTTCTTACCTCTGGGTCGGAAAGTTGTTGGTTCAAGTCCCACTCAAAGGACCTAAACAGGTAGGTTGGAAACTTACACAGCTCCCCCTCCTGCCCCATAGGGAGCAGATTGGCAGGCAGGGGTGGTAGGAGTGGGGGGTGCCATGTTCTTTCCCTACCTACATCCACTGGGATTCTACCTGCAGCAGGGTAGATGTTTGGCAGCCTACCCACCTTTGGACCAATTAAGGCACTTAAGTGCCAAATAAAGACCACATAAGGGCCTCCTTGCTCCAGCACTGCTTTTATCACTAGTGGTCAAGTAAAGTTTGCCCATATCTTGTTGTGAGGCTATCGGAGGGGGTGGAGGGGGAGGGGGTTTGTGGGGTTGTTGGAAGTCCCTTCTGTTTGGGCACCCTGTCACCCAGGGAGGGCCCCCCTCAATAGAAAGGACCACCCCTGCTTGAACTCCCTCCCTGACCTCCTGATTGCAACCCTGTGCCTCTCCCCCTTCACTGGGACCTGCCTGACTGGCCCCTGCAAGGCTACCCCACTTACCTCAAGCTCCAGCCTCTATTGCTGATCCCGTGAGGAAATGGACTGCAGTCCCAACACTGGCCACCGGTCCCAGCGGCACTGCTGAGGCTGGAGATTTGCCAACCATCTGATTGGTCGGCAGCTCTTGGTGGCGGGCCATCCTCCCTCAGAGGGTTGGAAGCCTTGACTTCAGACAGCGAATCACGTGACACCGGTGAAACCCAGTCACGGTTTCCAAGGCCAGTGGAGACATGTCCATCCGTGACTTTCCCACCAGTGGGTGTGAACACCACCTCCACACAAAATTCAGCCCATCCTCTATCCGAAACATCAGTGGAGTCTGCACTGCCTTTTGGATGAGCTGTGAAACTGATCTGCTCTCTCAGGTAGATAGATGAGGGGCGGCACGGTGGCACAGTGATTAGCACTGCTGCCTCACAGTGCCGGGGACCTGGGTTCAATTCCTGTCTTGGGTCACTGTCTGTGTGGAGTTTGCACGTTCTCCCCGTGTCTGCGTGGGTTTCCTCCGGGTGCTCCGGTTTCCTCCCACATTCTGAAAGGTGTGCTGGTTAGGGTGCATTGACCCGAACAGGTGCCGGACTGTGGCGACTAGGGGAGTTTCACAGTAACTTCATTGCAGTGTTAATGTAAACCTTACTTGTGACTAATAAATAAACTTTTACTTTACTTTTATGTGAAAGATCCCATGGTACTATTCCATAGCAGAGTGGGAAGATGTTCCCAGTGTCTGGCGAATATTACTCCCTCAATAATGCAGATTTTCTGATAATTTTCCATTGCCATTTGTGTGACTTTGTAATGTGCAATAACAGTCAATAACTCACTTTCAATTCCAGGTTTATTATTTAAATTGAAATTCCCCCAACTACCCTGGTGGGATTTGAACTCACGCCTATCAGAGCATTTCAGTCCCAACATTTCTGGTTCAGTGACATTACCATTACACCATCCTCCCTCCGCCCCATTGGCTTAAAATGTTTTGGAATGTCCCGAAGTGGCAAAAGGGAAACTTCTCCTTGCGATGGGTGGTGTGATGGGGAGAAGGCACAGACACTTACTCTCAGGGTGTGACCAAAACCAGTCAAATCGCTCTCTGAATGTACCTTGGAAACAAATTCTTCTTTGTGGCAAAAATATACTTTATTCATAAATAGCTCAAGGAAAACATGACAAAACATTTCAAGCTGTCATTAACAGGAAAGTGCAATGATATCCACATTCTGTACAGCGATGAAGATGCACTCTGAGATGCTTCAGTTCAGTAATGAGAACATTTATAAACATTTCAATATTTTCATTACAGAGAGTACAATTCTTTTCAAACTATATACATCAGTCATGTTGTGCTCTGCAGTGCTTCAATACAGTTACATACAGTTAGGACTAAGCACTCAATCTGAGGGATTTTACCCAGCTACTAGCCACTCGATGTGCATTGGCTGAAAGGCCTCACACAGTGGCCTTTCCCCATTGTGCCTTGGCAGCGGCTGCCCCAAGCTTGAGTGCGTCCCTCAGCTCATAGTACAGGAGCTTGGAATGTGCCATTCAGCAAAACTCAGTCAAGAACAATTCTTTGAACTGGAGGAGCAACAAGTTTCAGGCAGACCAAAGGACATCTTTCACCGAGTTGATGACTCTCCAGCAGCAGTTGATGTTTGTCTCAGTGTGCGTTCCTGGGAACAGCCTGTAGAGCACAGAGTCCTGTGTCACAGAGCTGCTCGGCATGAACCACGACAAGTGCCATTGCTTCTCTCTCCAGAGTGTCTTTGTAACGCCAACGCCTCTGCTTTCTCAGAAGACTAAGGAAATTTGGCATGTCAGCTATGACTCTCACCAACTTTTACAGATGCACCATAGAAAGCATTCTTTCTGGTTGTATCACAGCTTGGTATGGCTCCTGCTCTGCCCAATCCATCATGCAAATCAGCCTCCCATCCATTGACTCTGTCTACACTTCCCGCTGCCTCGGCAAAGCAGCCAGCATAATTAAGGACTCCACACACCCTGGACATTCTCTCTTCCACCTTCTTCCTTCGGGAAAAAGATACAAAAGTCTGAGGTCACGTACCAACTGACTCAAGAACAGCTTCTTCCCTGCTGCTGTCAGACTTTTGAATGGACTTACCTTGTGTTAAGTTGATCTTTCTCTACACCCTCGCTATGACTCTAATACTACATTCTTCACTCTCTCATTTCCTTCTCTATGAATGGTATGCTGTCTGAATAGCGCACAAGAAACAATACTTTTCACTGTATGTTAATGCATGTGACAATAATAAATCAAATCAAACAAATCAAAGGCACATTCCAGAAGGAGGTGTGCGACTGTCCCTCCCCCACAGCCGCTCCAAGGGCAGCAACGAACAAGAAAGATGGCAGTCTCCTCTTCCTTGCAGATACCATACTGGGGATGAGTGACACTATTACCTGCCTCCCTGTGGCACCACCCTCTGCTTCACCTGCCCGCCCCTCCATGAGCTGGTCCATAGCTGAAGCAAATCTGGCACAAAGCCCTAAATGAGAGTGGTGCAGGGGAAACAGATAAATAAAACTGGAGGAACCAGATAAATCAATCAGCTCGGATTGTTAGCTGCACCCATGGCTGGAAAGTGGGAGTTTACCATCAGTTGCAGCTTTAAGAAGACCTTCTGACATTGTCTTGCTGCATCTCTAGTGCTGTACCTGAGGTAGATACAGACAGGCCTATTGCACCATCTGCTGGTTATGGGCTGTGGTCTATCCCACATCACTTCTCAATAGATCTGTTACTGTACATGCAGCAGCAATAATATCTGACTGGATTTTCCATTGCAGCAAAAACTAATGTGATTGGCGTCTTTGCTTCTGAGGATCAGTTTCTGAAACAATCTTCATTCACGTATGAGTGCATTTTCATGTGTTTTTATGTTTCAGCAGCACAGTGGTTAGCACTGCCGCCTCACAGCGCCAGGGACCTGGGTTCAATTCCCAGCTTGGGTCACGGTCTGAGTGGAGTTTGCACATTCTCCCCGTGTCTGCGTGGCTTTCCTCGGGTGCTCCGGTTTCCTCCCACACTCCAAAGATGTGCTGGTTAGGTTGATTGGCCATAATAAATTGACCCTTAGTATTGGGGGGACAAGCAGGGTAAATGCATGGGGTTATGGGGATGGGGCCGGGGTGGGATTGTAGTCGGTACAGGGTTGATGGGCTGAATGGCCTCCTTCTGCACTGTAGGGATTCCATGATTCTATCTCTCCATTCGCCTCCAGCCTTACAACCCTGCATGAACTCTGTTCTTCAATTCTGACCTCTTGTACATCCCCGATAGAACCATCCTTGGGGGTTTTGCCTTCAGCTGGGCTTTAAGCTCTGGAATTCCTCCCTCTTGTCTGTTCTATAAGTTGCTATTTAAAATCTACCTCTTTGACGGAGTTTATTCGACTGAATATCCTGCTCCGAACACTTTACTATGAAGCCAATTGCTCTCGCTGTTGTTGCTATGTCCCAAAAATCCTAATTTCTATTCAATTTGTGCATTAGGAGAGTTTTAATTAGAGTCCAGCTCCTGGTCACATGTGAGTAACAAAATGTTAACCTTGATACTATCATGGGTTTCCCAGAACCCTGAAAATCAGTGGACTTTACTGTTGTTTAACTTCTGACTGGTGGGTGTGAATAAAGGAATCATGTACGGCATAGTGGCACAGTGGTTAGCACTGCTGCCTCACAGCGCATAGGGACCCAGGTTCAATTCCGTCTTCGGGTCACTGTCTGTGTGGAGTTTGCACATTCTCCCCGTGTCTGTGTGGGTTTCCTCCGGATGCCCCGGTTTCCTCCCACAGTCCAAAGATGTGCGGGTTAGTTTGATTGGCCATGCTAAATTGACCCTAATGTCAGGGGGATTAGCAGGGTAAATATGTGGGGTTACGGGAATAGGGCCTGGGTGGGATTGTGGTCGGTGCAGACCCAATGGGCCAAATGGCCTCCTTCTGCACTGTAGGGATTCTATGAGGATTCTATGTACTATCAATGAATGCAGCCATGCGCAATCCACGATGCCTTGAACGCAGTGATTTCAGAGAGTCGTTCAAAATCAACAACATTACTGTGATTCTGGAGTCACATGTAGGCCAGACTGGGTATGGACGGCAGATTTCCTTCCCTAAAGGACATTAGTGAACCAGTTGGGATGGTTTTGGAATCACTCACCATCCTGACTTGGAAATATATCAGCATTCCTTCACTGCCACTGGGTCAAAATCCTGGGACTCCCTCTCTAACAGCACTGTGGGTGTACATACACCACATGGACTGCAGCGGTTCAAGAAGGCAGCCTACCGCCACCTTATCGAGGACAATTAGGGATGGGTTCAATAAATGTTGGCCTAGCCAGCAACAACCACATCCCATGAATACATTTTTAAAGAAGCTATTACGACTAACTTTATATTCCAGAATTATTAATTGAATTTAAATTCCACCAGCTGCCATTGTGGGATTTGAACCCATGTCCTCAAGCATTAGCAGAAAATGTTGGAAAATCTCAGCAGGTCTGACAGCATCTGTGGAGAGGGAATAGCGCCAACATTTCGAGTTTGGATGACCCTTCGTTACAGCTGCAGACAAAGAAAATAGGATGAGATTGATACTGTAACGGTGAGGGGGGAGATTGACAAAGATGTCATAGACAAAAGGACAAAGGGAAGGTAAATAGTGGTAATCATGGCTAAGAAGGGTGCTAATAGCAGCACATTAAGAGATCAGAAAGTGTTTATGGAGGAACATAGGTAAAAGAGTGTCAAAGGATGACCTGAGACATCTAACACATGGCCGTATTGGGGAGGAGGGAGGGGAGACAGTGGTTGGGGCCGGGGGAGAAAGATGGAAAGCGGCGTTTAAAAATAAAAAGGTAGAACAACAAAATGATGGAAGGAATGAAGATTTTTTAAAAACAAATAAATATATAAATCCGATAAAATGAAATAAAATAAGTAGAAATGGGGTGAAGGTGGAGGAGAGTGTTCATGCTTTGAACTTGTTGAACTCGATCTTCAGTCCGGAAGGCTGTAAAGTGCCCAATTGGAAGATGAGCTGCTGTTCCTCCAGTTCACGCTGGGCTTCACTGGAACACTGCAAAAGGCCAAAGATGGACATGTGGACAGGGGGGCAGGGTTGTGTGTTGAAGCCTCCGTGCTCTCATCCCACGTACTCCCCGCGTTGGAGATCTCTACTGCCTCCCGAAGATACACAAGGCAAACACACCCGGCCGTCCCATCGTATCGGGCAATGGGACCCTGTGCGAGAACCTCTCCGGCTATGTCGAGGGCATCCTGAAACCCATTGTACAAAGAACCCCCAGCTTTTGTCGCGACACGACGGACTTCCTACAGAAACTCGGCACACATGGAGCAGTTGAACCAGGAGCGCTCCTCGTCACAATGGATGTCTCAGCACTCTACACCAGCATCCCCCATGACGATGGCATTGCTGCAACGGCCTCAGTGCTCAGCGCCAACAACTGCCAGTTTCCAGATGCAATTTTACATCTCATCCGCTTCATCCTGGACCACAATATCTTCACCTTCAACAACCAGTTCTTCATCCAGACACACGGAACAGCCATGGGGACCAAATTTGCACCTCAATATGCCAACATCTTCATGCACAGGTTCGAACAAGACTTCTTCACCGCACGGGACCTTCAACCGGTGCTATACACTAGATACATCGATGACATTTTCTTCCTTTGGACTCATGGTGAACAATCACTGAAACAACTCTATGATGACATCAACAAGTTCCATCCCACCATCAGGCTCACCATAGACTACTCTCCGGAATCGGTTGCATTCTTGGACACGCGCATCTCCATTAAGGACGGTCACCTCAGCACCTCACTGTACCGCAAGCCCACGGATAACCTCACGATGCTCCACTTCTCCAGCTTCCACCCTAAACACGTTAAAGAAGCCATCCCCTACGGACAAGCCCTCCGTATACACAGGATCTGCTCGGATGAGGAGGATCGCAACAGACACCTCCAGACGCTGAAAGATGCCCTCATAAGAACAGGATATGGCGCTAGACTCATTGATCAACAGTTCCAACGCGCCACAGCGAAAAACCGCACCGACCTCCTCAGAAGACAAACACGGGACACAGTGGACAGAGTACCCTTCGTTGTCCAGTACTTCCCCGGAGCGGAGAAGCTACGGCATCTCCTCCGGAGCCTTCAACATGTCATTGATGAAGACGAACATCTCGCCAAGGCCATCCCCACACCCCCACTTCTTGCCTTCAAACAACCGCACAACCTCAAACAGACCATTGTCCGCAGCAAACTACCCAGCCTTCAGGAGAACAGTGACCAAGACACCACACAACCCTGCCACAGCAACCTCTGCAAGACGTGCCGGATCATCGACACAGATGCCATCATCTCACGTGAGAACACCATCCACCAGGTACACGGTACATACTCTTGCAACTCGGCCAACGTTGTCTACCTGATACGCTGCAAGAAAGGATGTCCCGAGGCATGGTACATTGGGGAAACTATGCAGACGCTGCGACAACGGATGAATGAACACCGCTCGACAATCACCAGGCAAGACTGTTCTCTTCCTGTTGGGGAGCACTTCAGCGGTCACGGGCATTCGGCCTCTGATATTCGGGTAAGCGTTCTCCAAGGCGGCCTTCGCGACACACGACAGCGCAGAGTCGCGGAGCAGAAACTGATAGCCAGGTTCCGCACACACAAGGACGGCCTCAACCGGGATATTGGGTTTATGTCACACTATTTCACATAAATATTTCTGCTTTTTTCCTCCTGAGTCTTTATCATGCGATCCTAGAATCAGAATTTATGTCACACTATTTGTAACTCCCACAGTTGCGTGGACCTGCAGAGTTTCACTGGCTGTCTTGTCTGGAGACAATACACATCTTTTTAGCCTGTCTTGATGCTCTCTCCACTCCCATTGTTTTGTTTCTTAAAGACTGGATTAGTTGTAAGTATTCGCATTCCAACCATTATTCATGTAAATTGAGTCTGTGTCTTATAAGTTCTGTTTGTGAACAGAATTCCCACTCACCTGAAGAAGGGGCTCAGAGCCTCGAAAGCTTGTGTGGCTTTTGCTACCAAATAAACCTGTTGGACTTTAACCTGGTGTTGTTAAACTTCTTACTGTGTTTACCCCAGTCCAACGCCGGCATCTCCACATCATGACTACCATAGACACCGCAAACTGCCGGCTCCAAGTGGAGAGGATCGCCAAGAAGATCGCGCATATCGACACAGACATCAAGTTTCTACAAAGATGCAAGAAAGCAGACAAGATACCGAAAGGACTACAGATCACGAACCCACTCAGGTCAACCTATAACACAGACTACGCTGAGAGACTTTGCCGTCGCACCTCTCTCACCCTCCTCAACCACCTCATACACCAACTCTACAGCAAACGCCGCAGCCTGGAAACCAAGATCGAATCCATATTCTCAACTTGCGCTCAGGACGCAGACCAGCTGCGAAACTCTGCCAAGCAGACGAGACAAAGGAACTACACCATCTACATGCACACCAAGAACAGGAAACTTGAGAAACTCGGCATCACCACCAGCAGCAACCAAGCCTCCCCCAGTACCACAGTAGGAAACAGTCCCACTGCAGGGAAGTCCATTGTCAACTTGTCCGACTACACACTTCAACCAGATGAAATCGAAGTTCTCAGCCGAGGGCTTAATTTTTGCCCCACCACCAAAATAGACCCCATCAGTCTCGCAGCAGACACAGAGGAATTCATCAGGCGAATGAGGCTGAGGGAGTTCTTCCACAAACCCCAAGAGGCCAACAACGAACACAATGAGACAGCCAATGAACTGGAACAGCCGACAGAGAGATCCGCAGTGCATCCGAAGAGGAAAGAGTCGAATTGGACTCCTCCGGAAGGCCGCTGCCCTCGACTTGACATGTATGCCCAAGCCGTCAGGAGGTGCGTCAACACCAAATTCATCAGCCGCACTCACAAGACAGCCCCGAACATCACCCAAGCACAACGTAACGCCATCCACGCTCTCAAGACCAACCGCAACATTGTCATCAAACCAGCAGACAAAGGAGGGGCCATCGTCATACTGAACAGAACGGATTACTGCAAAGAAGTGTACCGACAACTCAACAACGAGGAACACTACAGACAGTTACCTGCAGATCCGACCAAAGAACACACCCGTCAACTCAACACTCTGATCAAGACCTTTGATCCGGACCTTCAGAACACCCTCCGTGCTCTCATCCCACGTACTCCCCGCGTTGGAGATCTCTACTGCCTCCCGAAGATACACAAGGCAAACACACCCGGCCGTCCCATCGTATCGGGCAATGGGACCCTGTGCGAGAACCTCTCCGGCTATGTCGAGGGCATCCTGAAACCCATTGTACAAAGAACCCCCAGCTTTTGTCGCGACACGACGGACTTCCTACAGAAACTCGGCACACATGGAGCAGTTGAACCAGGAGCGCTCCTCGTCACAATGGATGTCTCAGCACTCTACACCAGCATCCCCCATGACGATGGCATTGCTGCAACGGCCTCAGTGCTCAGCGCCAACAACTGCCAGTTTCCAGATGCAATTTTACATCTCATCCGCTTCATCCTGGACCACAATATCTTCACCTTCAACAACCAGTTCTTCATCCAGACACACGGAACAGCCATGGGGACCAAATTTGCACCTCAATATGCCAACATCTTCATGCACAGGTTCGAACAAGACTTCTTCACCGCACGGGACCTTCAACCGGTGCTATACACTAGATACATCGATGACATTTTCTTCCTTTGGACTCATGGTGAACAATCACTGAAACAACTCTATGATGACATCAACAAGTTCCATCCCACCATCAGGCTCACCATAGACTACTCTCCGGAATCGGTTGCATTCTTGGACACGCGCATCTCCATTAAGGACGGTCACCTCAGCACCTCACTGTACCGCAAGCCCACGGATAACCTCACGATGCTCCACTTCTCCAGCTTCCACCCTAAACACGTTAAAGAAGCCATCCCCTACGGACAAGCCCTCCGTATACACAGGATCTGCTCGGATGAGGAGGATCGCAACAGACACCTCCAGACGCTGAAAGATGCCCTCATAAGAACAGGATATGGCGCTAGACTCATTGATCAACAGTTCCAACGCGCCACAGCGAAAAACCGCACCGACCTCCTCAGAAGACAAACACGGGACACAGTGGACAGAGTACCCTTCGTTGTCCAGTACTTCCCCGGAGCGGAGAAGCTACGGCATCTCCTCCGGAGCCTTCAACATGTCATTGATGAAGACGAACATCTCGCCAAGGCCATCCCCACACCCCCACTTCTTGCCTTCAAACAACCGCACAACCTCAAACAGACCATTGTCCGCAGCAAACTACCCAGCCTTCAGGAGAACAGTGACCAAGACACCACACAACCCTGCCACAGCAACCTCTGCAAGACGTGCCGGATCATCGACACAGATGCCATCATCTCACGTGAGAACACCATCCACCAGGTACACGGTACATACTCTTGCAACTCGGCCAACGTTGTCTACCTGATACGCTGCAAGAAAGGATGTCCCGAGGCATGGTACATTGGGGAAACTATGCAGACGCTGCGACAACGGATGAATGAACACCGCTCGACAATCACCAGGCAAGACTGTTCTCTTCCTGTTGGGGAGCACTTCAGCGGTCACGGGCATTCGGCCTCTGATATTCGGGTAAGCGTTCTCCAAGGCGGCCTTCGCGACACACGACAGCGCAGAGTCGCGGAGCAGAAACTGATAGCCAGGTTCCGCACACACAAGGACGGCCTCAACCGGGATATTGGGTTTATGTCACACTATTTCACATAAATATTTCTGCTTTTTTCCTCCTGAGTCTTTATCATGCGATCCTAGAATCAGAATTTATGTCACACTATTTGTAACTCCCACAGTTGCGTGGACCTGCAGAGTTTCACTGGCTGTCTTGTCTGGAGACAATACACATCTTTTTAGCCTGTCTTGATGCTCTCTCCACTCCCATTGTTTTGTTTCTTAAAGACTGGATTAGTTGTAAGTATTCGCATTCCAACCATTATTCATGTAAATTGAGTCTGTGTCTTATAAGTTCTGGTTGTGAACAGAATTCCCACTCACCTGAAGAAGGGGCTCAGAGCCTCGAAAGCTTGTGTGGCTTTTGCTACCAAATAAACCTGTTGGACTTTAACCTGGTGTTGTTAAACTTCTTACTGTGTTTACCCCAGTCCAACGCCGGCATCTCCACATCATGAAGCGGCAAGTGACAGGAAGGTCTGGGTCCTGCTTGCAGATGGATTGGAGGTGTTCAGCAAAGCGATCACCCAGTCTGTGTTTAGTCTCTATGATGTAGAGTAGACCACATTCATAGAATCATGGAATCCCTACTGTGCAGAAGAGGCCATTCGGCCCAATGAGTTGGCTCCAACTCTCCAAAAGGGCATCTTACCCAGGCCCTCTCCCCCACCCTATCCCTGTAAGCCCACACACTTACCATGACAATCCACCTAACCTGCAAATCTTTCGGACTGTGGGTGGAAACCAGAGCACCCGGATGAAACCCACACAGACACAGGGAGAACGTGCACACAGGCAGTGATCCAAGGCTGGAATTGAACCCGGGTCCCTGGCACTGTGAGGCAGCAGTGCTAACCACTGTGCCACCGTGCATTGGGAGCAGCGAATGCAATAGACCAGAGATGCACGTGAAGGGCTGCTTCATTTGAAAAGAGTGTTTGGGAGCTTGGATGGCGAGCAGAGCGGAGGTAAAAGGGCAGATGTTGCACCTCCTGCGATTCCAAGGGAAGGTGCCATGGGAAGGGGGTAATGAAGGAGTGGAGCAGTGCTTCCCGGAGGGAACAGACCCTGTGGAATGCTGACAGGGATTGAGGGACAGATGTGTTTCCTGGTGGCCTCATGCTGGATTTGGCTGGAACGGCATAGGATGACTCTTTGAATGCACTGGCTGGTGGGGCGACAAGTGAGAACAAGGGTGAGCCAATCCTGGTTCTGGGAGGGAAGGGGAGGGGTGAGAGCAAAGACATGGGAGATGGTTCGGACATGGTTGAGAGCCACGTCACCCACAGTGGGTGGGAAACATCGATTATGGAAGAAAGAAGACCTGTCAGCAGCACGGTTTTGGCAAGTGGCATCATTGGAACAGATGCAATGGAGGCGAAAGAACTGAGAGAATGGGACGGCGTCTTTACAGGATGTGAGGTGTGTAGAGCTGTAATTGAGGTAGCTGTATGAGCCTGTGTGTTTGTATTGGATGGTAGTGGACAGACTATCACCAGAACTAGAGACAGACAGGTCAAGGAAGGGAAAGGAAGTGTCAGAAATGGATCATGTGATGAGGAGTGGAGGTCCAGACGAGAGCGTGAAGCCGCACTGAAACAGTCTTTGGTCTGCCGATGAAAGGGCTGTGGGAAAGGGCAGGAGTATGCTGGAACAAGGAATGTTCCACATGCCCCATAAAGAGACACTGAACCAGGATTCATGCGGGTACCAGCACCCGCATTAATTTGCTTTTACCACCAAGCATTAGCTTGGGATTACCCTGTGCCATCCACGCCTTGGGCAGGGTTGGTTGCAAAATGTGCCCTGAATCATTAACCAGAGAGGAGAACTTTCAAATGGCTGATTCTCAGGGTTATATTAGATAAATCCAACATCCATGTTCCTGCTATTTTTCCCAGCAACAGTTCAAACCATTGGCATGCTTCTTTCCTCAGTTTGTGACGCAGAGCGATGCCAACAGTGTGGGTTCAATTCCTGTACCGGCTGAGGTTATTCATGAAGGTTCCGCCTTCTCAACCTCACCTGAGATCTGGTGATCCTCAGGTTAAATCACCACCAGTCAGCCCACCTCCTCAAAGAATAGAGCAGCCTATGGTCATCTGGGACTATGGTGACTGTACCTTTGCCTATGATCACCAATGAGGTTCGGAATGGGACATTTCAGAAATGGAGAGGCGGCCTGTTGTCAATCTGTCCCACTTTCCTTTCCGTGATGGGAAGGGAAACTCCGGTGGATTCAAGGGAGGTGGGTGGGTTGGTACTGTCATTCTCTAAAACCCAAGCTCTCATTCTCTGCTGCCATTGCAAGGGAAAATCTACCTCCCTGTCGACAGGAGGCTGCAAGGGCCTTCAAGGTGGCGGTACGCATTTTATTTAATGCATATGAGATGTTGGGCCTCAAATTATACCCCGAGGTGTATCGGGGCCGGTTTAGAAGTTGGACTGAGAGCAGCTGGCGTGAGGGTGGAGGTGTAGGGGCTGTTGAGGGAGGGTAAGGGTCAAGTTCCTGGGGTGTAACACTGGGATGAGGCCTGGCTACCTTAGCATCCAGGCCTCGTTTCTATCTGTGTGAGTTTCCCAGAAAGAAAGCAGGCATCAGTATGCGGGAGGTAGTGGGAGACCGTTGTGGGATGGTTCCAGTGAATGCCTGGGGGGTGAGTGGTGGAGGCAGGAGGTCGCTGTGGTGTGGGTGGGTGATGTGAGGGAGAGGGAAGTGAAAGGGGAGGAGGGGGAGGGAGGGGGTGGGTACTGGAGGAACGCTCCTGCTCCTTCCGGCCCACAACAAAACTATAAAAACTGTTTAAATCTTTTGAGGCCGTTCCTTGGCTTGCTCCTGCCTGCCACCAACTGACCCCGACCATCTGGCACAGGTCGTGGGTCAGGTGATGCCTATTTAAATCATAGAAACCAAACTGTAGCATTTACCACACTTACTCTGTCATGTTAAAAGGGGCAGCACGGTAGCACAGTGGTTAGCACTGCTGCTTCACAGCTCCAGGGACCTGGGTTCGATTCCCGGCTTGGGTCACTGTCTGTGTGGAGTTTGCACATTCTCCTCGTGTCTGCGTGGATTTCCTCCGGGTGCTCCGGTTTCCTCCCACAGTCCAAAGATGTGTGGGTTAGGTTGATTGGCCATGCTAAAATTGCCCCTTAGTGTCCTGGGATGCGTAGATTAGAGGGATTAGCGGGTAAAATATGTAGGGATATGGGGGTAGGGCCTGGGTGGGATTGTGGTCGGTGCAGACCCGATGGGCCGAATGGCCTCTTTCTGTACTGTAGGGTTTCTATGATTCTAAACCATTCTGTTTAAGGTGGACTATCTTCACGATACAGATGTGTTATTTCTGTTTGTTTGAGATGGAGGGGCTTGTTGGGGTAGGTGTTGAGAGGATGTTTACCTTCATGGCGGAATCTGGAACCAGAGGGGATAATTTTAGAGGAAGGGATCTCCCACTGAAGATGGAGATGTGGAGGAATTTCTTCTCTGAGGATCATTCATCTTTGGAATTCTCTTCCCGAGAGAGCTGGCTCATGGAATATATTCAAGGCTGAGTTCAACTGATTTTTGATTCGCAAGGGAATTTGAGGGTTTTGAGCTCTGAGATTCCCACCCCTCTGACGTTCCACCTCAAAGGTACTTCAGTGACTGTAAAATGCTTTTGGGACTTGCTGAAATGTGCTATGCAAATGTAATTCTCTCTTTGCTCCTTTCTATCCTCTTTTAAGATGCAACCTCTCTGACCAAGATCGCTGTCCTACTGGCTGTCTGTAAACCTTTTTGCCTGATTACATCTTGCAATGATTTATAATGATGAAGGCATGAAGTGGCGGCATGGTGGCACAGTGGTTAGCACTGCTGCCTCACAGCGCCAGGGCCTTGGGTTCAATTCCAGCCTCAGGTCACTGTCTGTGTGGAGTTTGCATATTCTCCCCGTGTCTGTGTGGGTTTTCCTCCGGGTGCTCCAGTTTCCTCCCACAGTTCAAAGATGTGCGGGTTAGGTGGATTGACCATGATAAATTGCCCTTTAGTGTCAGGGGAATAGTAGGATAAATACGTGGGATTATGGGGATAAGGCCTGGATGGAATTGTGGTCAGTGCAGATTCGATGGGCCAAATAGCCAAATTTGCACTGTAGGGCTTCTATGATTCTATGATATAAGATGGCAGTCGTTGTTATTAGGGGACATTGCCCCTTTAAAATCCGGACTGCCTTTATTTCATACTTGGTGGGAATTCTGGACAGTGTCATAGAAACCCTACAGTGCAGAAGGAGGCCATTCGGCCCATCGAGTCTGCACCAACCACAATCCCACCCAGGCTCTACCCCCACATATTTACCCACTAATCCCTCTAATCTACGCATCCCAGGACTCTAAGGGGCAATTTTTAACCTGGCCAATCAACCTAACCTGCACATCTTTGGACTGTGGGAGGAAACCAGAGCACCTGGAGGAAACCCACGCAGACACGAGGAGAATGTGCAAACTCCACACAGACAGTGACCCGAGCCAGGAATCGAACCCAGGACCCTGGAGCTGTGAAGCAGCAGTGCTAACCACTGTGCTACCGTGTCAGCAGGAGATTGGAAGACCCTCCGGAGAAATATCCAAAAACAACAGAAAATATTTCTCCAGGCACATTGTTAGTCTCCTACCAGATGTACAGCAGGACCCTGGGAGGACGTCCGCTGAATTTCAAGGCCAAACCTAATTTCACTGCCCCTGCTGACTCCCTGCTGGACTGCATCTCCCTTAAAAGAGGTCTGTCTCTGCCTCAGTCACTCCCTGCAGCACATCATTCCACAACCTCTCAAATAAAGACCTTTCTGTCCGCTTTCCTGGCAACCATTTTAAACTGATGATCCTTATCCCCGACTCCCCAAGTAGGACAAAGCAACAGAGTGCTGTTGGGTGCCTGAAGAACTGTCCCCAAGTAAAGAACCAACCGACACCTTCAGTGGAAGAGTGTGGAGGGAAGAATGGGCAGCAGGAAAAATCACCAAGGGAAAATAAATAAGAAGCAGCTTGTTCATGGTTGGTTTAACATGAAAAGAAATCTTCCGGGAGCTCCAGTTGAAACCTACAGCAGTGGCAGTTCTGATGATAACCTGCGTCGCTGGCCACAGTATATCACACCGTGAATCAAATTTAGGGGCTGGCGCAGATACTGAAAAGAAAGATTGCCCATTTTAGTGCATGTTTGCTTGGCACGACATTAAACACTTGAAGGACACACACATATACATGCTTATAATGAAGAGATGTCTGAGGCGCCAGTGTGCTTTACCACAATCTGAGCACAAGGAATAGCTCTGGAACGTCATCCATTATAAGAAGGAAACATCAAATCAACAACTACTGAGGTTAGATGTATTCCTTAATCACTGTGGTAGGAGCCATGAGGTTCAGCTGACTGTGGTTCAGATTTATAGTGTGGATAAGCGCATATCCTTTCTTGTTCTATTAGTTTTACATCGAATTTACAGTGTTCAGAAAGGCCATTCAGCCCAACTAGTCTCTGTCAGTGTTTATGCTTCACGTGAGCCTCCTCCGACCTTGTGTCATCTCATCCCATCAGCATTTCTTTCTGGACCATTCTCCCTCCTGTGTTTATCTAGCAAAGTCTTAAATGTGTTGCCTCAAACACTCCTTGTGGTAACAAGATCCCCATAAGAATTTTCTTTGGGCAAAGAAATTTCTCCTGAATTCTCTCTTTGTGGCTCAAGTCCCCTGCCATTGGCACAAAAAGCAAGGTATTGCAGCACTGAGGGAATGCTGCACTATCAGAAGTGCTGTCTTTTAGACTAGATGTTAAACTGATGCCAGGTCTGCCCTCCCTGGGCGGATGTGAAAAATCCTATGGCACCACCAAATATACTTGTGTAATAATAGTCAATCCTAGAACATTTATATCAAAAATATCTTAATTTTTCATATACCTCATGTAAAAGCTGACCCTTGTTTTTCAGTGTTCAAACCACGGTGTGATTATTAATTACTTACCTGTAATTAATAGTCATTTATTTGAAGGCAAACGCAGGAATCTTTCAATTTTACCTCCACCAGTTCTATCGGCAATACTAATGTATATCATGTGACCTATTACAATGCCTTCGAGAAAGAATCCAGCCCAATTTAAATTGGAATAAAAAGTAGCAGAATGGTTTGTCCAGTGTTGGCAAAATGGTTATGTTATTCCCCATGAAGCCACCTGACTCAACGGCCGGGATTTTCCGGTCCCGCTGGGGTGGATGCAACGGGCCAGCCAAAATCCCATTGAGTTTCGGCAGGACCAGAAGATCCCGAGAGCGGGCGGGACTGGAAGATCTTGGCCGTGGATGGGACCAGACGATCCTACCAGCGATGGGACTGGAAGATCCTGACGACAGAAAAGACCAGAAGATCCCGGCTGTGGGCAGGACTGAATGATCTCAGCGGCGGGTGGGAACAGAAGATCCCAGTGATGGGCGGGACAGAGATAACATGGCAGTGGGCAGGACTGGAAGATCTTGGCAGCAGGGGAAACTGGAAGATTTCAGCAGTGGATGGGACCGGACGATCCCGGAGGCGGGCAGGAATGGAAAATTCTGGAGGCGGGTGAGTCAGGAAGATCCCACCAGAGGGTGGGGCCAGATGATCCTCCCAGTGATGGGACTGGAAGATCCTACCAGCGACAGGACCAGAATATCTGGGCAGGACCAGAAGATCCTGGTGGTGGGCAGGACTGGAAGATCTTGGCGGTGGACGGGGCTGGAAGATCTCAGCAGCAAGTGGGACTGGAAAATGTCAGTGGCAGGCAGTACGGGAAGATCCCGGTAATGGTCAGAACTGGAAGATCTTGGCAACAGGCTGAACAGAAGCTCCCAGCCTATGTCCTCAGAGAAGTATTCCAGAATTCTGGGCAAGTTTCAGGTGGTGGATGGATTCATGAAAAAGGTTCTATATAATACTGCCAGAAAACCAAAATTTCACAGCGCCTGCCAACTGTACTCAACAATGAAATCATCAAATTCCACCCATTTGTCAGCCAACATTGAAAGAAGATTGCATATTGAGCGGCCTGCATTGGATATATGGATGAGACATTGATAAACTTCGACATGTTGGCAAACAAGACCGTGATCAAGATTGGTGAACAACTGGCCTGATAAAGACGACACAGTTCACAATGACTTCAGCTTGTATGGTGATTGACACAAAATTAAAGCCAATTATGATATTCAACCACAAAGCTCTCCCCTGAAAGGAATTTCAGAAAGGCCTTGTCACCTCATTCATGAGAAAGGCTGGATAAGGCATTCACTAGGGATGGGTGGAGATGTGCATACCAGACAGGTTTGCGTGTTCTAATCCCACCTCATCAACAATGTAGTCCATGGTGTGAGATCGACCAACACTAGCGTGGTGGTTACTCCTGGGGCTGGTCCAGTCGTTCAGCCCTTGGCTGTGTGTATGGGGATGGTGTCCAAAAGATGTGGAACAGTTTGACATTGAAAGGCAGAAAGACATTCACTAAGGGTGGAAATGTGCGAGCATCGTCAATAGCAACATTGCACCAATGGTTCAGAGACGAACTGGCTCCCAATGGAGAGTATAAAAGCTGGATAGAGTATAAAAGCTGGAGTCTGATGATGCAGCTGCATAGAACGCTGGTTAGGCCACATTTGGAGTACTGCGTCCAGTTCTGGTCGCCGCACTACCAGAAGGACGTGGAGGCATTGGAGAGAGTGCAGAGAAGGTTTACCAGGATGTTGCCTGGTATGGAGGGTCTTAGCTATGAGGAGAGATTGGGTAGACTGGGGTTGTTCTCCTTGAAAGACGGAGAATGAGGGGAGATCTAATAGAGGTATACAAGATTATGAAGGGTATAGATAGGGTGAACAGTGGGAAGCTTTTTCCCAGGTCGGAGGTGACGATCACGAGGGGTCACGGGCTCAAGCTGAGAGGGGCGAAGTATAACTCAGACATCAGAGGGACGTTTTTTACACAGAGGGTGGTGGGGGCCTGGAATGCGCTGCCAAGTAGGGTGGTGGAGGCAGGCACGCTGACATCGTTTAAGACTTACCTGGATAGTCACATGAGCAGCCTGGGAATGGAGGGATACAAACGATTGGTCTAGTTGGACCAAGGAGCGGCACAGGCTTGGAGGGCCGAAGGGCCTGTTTCCTGTGCTGTACTGTTCTTTGTTCTTTGTTCTTTGTTGTCCAGAAACCATTTCTAAAATGTGTGTTATTGAAGGTGTCCGACTGTACGAGGACGAAAACTTTTGGAATGGTTGAGGGGTCTGGTTATCTCAGTTGGTTGGATGGCTAGTTCATGATGCAGAGTGATGCCAACAGCGTGGGTACAATTCTCGTACCAACTGAGATATCGCCTTCTCAACCTTGCCCCTTGCCCGAGGTATGGTGATCCTCAGATTAAATTATCACCAGTCAGCTCTCTCTCTGTTAGATGGGAAAGCAGTCGAGAGTCCTCTGGGTCAAAGGCAACTTTCATTTCACTATCAATGATAGTATTGGTGAAGACAAGGAACGTTCATGTGAAGATATTATACAACCAGGTGATTGGGACAAATAGTTTGATAATTCAGAGTGGTTTCAAAGTGAAGTGTTGTGGTTTGCAGATTGCATATTTATATTGCATTGGATGAAGTGCATACAATTTGTAATGTGAGAAAATAATGAAATGTTAGATAATTAATGTGGTGTTCTTTGCTATTGTTGGTTTTTAATTCAGGCCTTTTATAGATTTCATTTGGGCCCCAATCAATGTCAATCATTCAAAAAGATTTTCTGAGTAAAAGTGAACACCATGACCTTTGACCTAAAAATAACAGTCAAAAATGTGACTTTGACTCTCGGTTTTTAAAAGCACAGTCACTGTTTGATGTCAGACATGAGGCTGCCAATTTGTGCAGTGGGTTCAGTGTTTGGGAGATGTTGATTGAGAGAGAACCTTGAGAAGGACCGCTCTTCTTGCCATGGGATCTTTTACATTCTCCTGAACAGGCACACAGGACCTTGGTTGAATATTTTTTTATCCAGAATACAGCAACCCCAGCAGGATAGCATTCCCTCAGTACTGCACTGCGGTGTCAGCCTAGGTTATGTCCTGGAGTGGGACTTGAACCCACAATCTTCTATTTCACAGGGAAGAGGACAATGACAGAGCTATGATTATAAATGTCATTCCAATTCCCCCAAAAACTGCTGAAAAAGTCAAGCAAATTCAGAGCCAGTGGAGGTACATTTGTCTGAGACTTTTCCCATTTTGCTACCTTAGTTGCGGACAATGTTTGGTGATACTCTGATACGGTGTCTGGGAGAGAAACTTCTCCTTCTGGTGGTGGAACCCATAGCTGACGCACATCACGTTAAAATTGGAGTAGGGCCAGTTGAAATGGCGGGGAGCCATTTCACCGTGCAAATGATGGTGGAAATCAGGACTCTCTCCTGTTGAGGCTGGGGGGTTAAGTGTGTACATCCAGTAGAAGGAACTCTTCAGCTATAGGCAATAAAATGAAACAAAACTTACTCCAACTTATAAATCAAAGAAAAAAGGTTTAATAAAGAAACTTCATTACTCCAACACTTGAGGCCTCACCCAGGCCATTCCAAGCTCCAACAATTCCCAACAGGCTCTTAGTTATACTGAGTCAGCTGATCATCGCATCATTTTGTCATTGGTTGCATATTTTACTGGGTCAGCTGACCCTTACAGCTTCTTACCATTGGTCACACTACAACAGATCCAATGTCATCATTGGTTACATTCTAACAAAGTGAACACCGAGATGGGTAGATTTTTCATAGCTGAGGGTATTAAATTATACAAAATCAAGGCAGGTAAATGGAGTTAAGAGATTAGTCGTGATGCAACTGAATGGTGGAACAGGCTCAAGGCCCAGCGAGGCCTACTCCTGTTCCTAAACGTGTGGTTAAATGCTTGCTGCTGAATTTCTGTCAAAATGATGGCAGAGTAACCTTGTGGAACTTAACCCTGGGGTATTTTTTGCCCTGTGTGCCATCAGGAGAGTGGGGAATGCATCATTTAGGAGGCTAAATGCAGATAGGCCTCCAATCTTAGTTTACTCCTCAAAGACGATGGGTGGGTTTTCCTGCTCCTGCCGTCACGTGTTGTGGTGGCAAGGCAGCCCCGCCATTAGCCAGAGGTGGGAATTTCCAGTCCCGCCACTGTCTATGGGCTTTCCTGCAGTGGGGAGGGGATGAGGGTCACCATTGGCGATAACAGTCGGAAACTTTCAGCCAATGCATCAGTTGGAATTCCGGCCTAGTTCTATATTCCATGGCACGTGAGCCTCTACCAAGGGCAGCTTGGCACAGTTGGTTCCAGTCGATAGATTGTGGATTCAGGTCTCATGCTAGGGTGGGTGGATATGGGGTGGGGAGTGGTGGGGGGCGTGGGGTGGTGGATGGGGGTTGCTGGGTGGTCAACCTGAATGGAAGCAAAACAGGTCGCAGGATTACTGGAAGTCTCCCTAACCCAGACAGCGAACTTTAAAAAAATGCTGCTTCCTCCTCCACTAAATATTTACTCAGACTCTTGTGTCGACAGTGTTGAGGAAGGAACATAATATTAGAACATGGGACCGTGCCAAGAGGTCAAAGTCACCCAAACTTTGCTGATTCAATCGGGCTAGATTCCAGTCTGGGATTTATTTATAATTCTCAATTCCTCTGTTCTGCTGGTTATCTGATCTGACAAAAACAACTCTTTCAGCTGAGCCAAGTTCTCTTTTGCACAATGGTCTGACAGAAATTCAGTCAGGCAAAGCAGGTCTTTAATGTGTATATGGGTACAGTGCTTAAAGAGGGCATGACTAACACATGCTTGGAGCACACTCATACACCCACACACGTTGTGCATTCACACTCTCATACACATATGCAATATGCACACACACACTCACATGCACATGCATACAGACATGTGCATAGACAACTCTAATGCATTTACACGTTCACATACATACTCACACATGCACTCTGATGAGCACATCAGCTAAGTTAACACTGAATACAATACTGAGGCAGTACTGTGTCTTTTTCATTAACTTTGTTTCCAGGATGTGGGTGCCAGTGGCTGGCCAGCATTGATTCTCCATAACGTATTGCCCTTAGGAAGGTGAGTCGCCTTCTTGAACCACTCAGTCCCTGAGGTGTAGGTACACCCACAGTGCTGTTAGGGAGGGAATTCCAGGAATTTGACCCAGTGACAGTGAAGGAACAGTGATGTGTTACCAAGTCAGGATGACAGTGACTTGGAGGGGAACTTGTGGCGTTCCCAGGTATCTGCCGCTCTTGTCCTTCTAGACCAGCGGTCTCCAAACTCCGATCCGGATGCGGCCCACTGCGGGCCGGATGTGGCCCGCGGGTCGTAGTTTGCAGACCCCTGTTTTAGACGGTAGTGGTTGTTGGTTTGGAAGGTGTACTTAAGGAGCCTTGGTGAATTCCTGCAGTGCATCATGTAGATAGATGGTACACAGTGCTGATGACAACGCCAGGCTGATGCTGTACTAATCTGGGAGACAGCTCTCCTAATTTTGGCACTAGCCCCCAGATGTTAGTCAGGAGGACTTTGCAGGGTTGACAGGGCTGGGTTTGCTGTTGTCGTTTCCAGTGCCTAGGTCAATACCGGGTGCATCCAGTTTCATTCCTTTATTTTTCTTTGTAGTGGTTGGATACAACTGAATGGCTTGCGAGGCCATTTCAGAGAGCATTCAAGAATCAATCACATTGTCAAATCCATCACTCTTTAGATGCTAAACACAGATCCTGCCTGCTGATTCAAGTGAGCATTAACAGTCCATTGGTGCAATTCCTAAAAGAATGGGCAGTTTTCCTGTGTCCTGGCCAATGTCCCTCAACCAACCTCAACAAAACTGATTCATTGGTCATTCATCTGATTGCTTTTTGTGTGACCTTGTGGTGTGCACAGTGCAGCCAGGTTAATAGCGGAACTCAGAAACATTGTGTATGGGGCAGTGGGGGATATGATAAGGTGCTGGATAACTTGCGGGTCTTTCTTTAGCTTAGGCTTTCCCAAGATGATTTGGATGCGGTGAAGGAAAGTATAAAGTCACTGGTGTGATATTCAGTTTATCCTCTTGATGATCCTCGCCTTACCTCGAAACCGTTCTGAAGTGTGGTTTGTACAGAGCCAACATTAAGTGATAATTTACTGCTGGGAACTTGGAGATAAATTAACTGCACAGACTCCGCAACAGTAGCTACAAAAATTCACAGTAAATCCCTTCGCACCGGGGATCTTCTATTGCGGAGTTACGAAAAGGCTCCAGTCCATTACCTGCATTACTTGCAGATGAATGGAGGTTGGCTGTAGTAGGACATGTCTCCAGAGGCTAACTTTAAAGCAGGAGCCTCATTCATCACCAAGGTTGTCAATTCCTCATGCTCCGAATGTTCCTAATGGATTAGGACTCTGAGGTGATAAATATTCCCCTGAGACTGCTCTGTCAGGGTAAGCAAGCCCCCGGTTGCAGGGCCATTAAGTTTGCTGTGTTACAGTGGGATTTGATGAAAAAGCTATTTCTGTAAATAGGGCCAACTCACTTTATCGTGAACGCAGAGTCACTTTTCCTAATTATATATTTTATCTGATTTTCCTTGCCAGGGAAGTCATGCTGAGGTGTGGGGCCACAGACACTCGACATCGTCCAGTAGTTCACCTAACTGGCCATTACTGAGTCCAGGTGAGAGGTTCCCAGCAGGTCATCCAACCATAATAAGCATCACCACTCATGCCTCATTTCCCTCTTCCCATCAATGTTCACACTTCCTGGCAGCAGTCGCTCTATGTTGATTGGGCCATCATAGTCCTGGACCTTGAGCCTCTTGTTTGACATCCTGAGCTACGGGACTCTGCATTATAGTTCATTGTCACTCTCACACTCGGAGCCAGGAAATTCTAAATTTAAATCTAAATTGAAGCACTCAGTAAACTATCCAGCTTTCTCAGTTTAAACAGGTCAGCCATGCTTTTGTGTTCCATGTCTGTATGAACATACATAGTAAGAAGTCTCACAACACCAGGTTAAAGTCCAACAGATTTATTTGGTAGCAAATACCATAAGCTTTCGGAGCACTGCTCCTTCTAAGGAGCAGTGCTCCGAAAGCTTATGGTATTTGCTACCAAATAAATCTGTTGGACTTTAACCTGGTGTTGTGAGACTTCTCACTGTGTTCACCCCAGTCCAACGCCGGCATCTCCACATCATGAACATACATACACACACGCACAAACCACATTGTAAGCAACATTTAGAGAACTGGCCCATTAAATAATTCTGTCAACACAGGGCAGCATGGCGGCACAGTGGTTAGCGCTGCTGCCTCACAGCGCCAGGGACCCAGGTTCAATTCTGGCCTCGGGAGACTGTCTGTGTGGAGTTTGCATGTCCTCCCCGTGTCTGCGTGGGTTTCCTCCGGGTGCTCTGGTTTCCTCCAAAGATGTGGGGGTTAGGTTGATTGGCCGTGCTAAATTGCCCTTTAGTGTCAGGGTAAATGCATGGGATTCTGGGGATAGGGCCCCGGGTGGGATTGTTGTCGGTACAGGCTTGATGGGATGAATGGCCTCCTTCTGCGCTGTAGGGATTCTATGATTCCATAAATATGGGTGCCTACGTATCAGTGCATAAAAACAGGTTGAAGAGCTTGCAGCCATTTTCATTCAGAAGTGCCAAGTAGACGATCCACCTTTGTTTCCTCTCGAGGTCCCCAGCAATGACAGGAGTTAGTCTTCAGATCAGACTAAATGTAACTGAGGCTGTGGTCCACAGTCCAGCTGTAGTACTGAAGGCACGTGCTCCTGAACTATCTGTCCCTAGAGCCAAGCTGTGCCAGATTAGCTCAATGTTGGCACTTGTGCCTGTGGAAAATTGCCCAGATTTGCTCTCACCACAAAAACCAGGACACACACACTCTGACCAATTAATGTCCCTTCAGTCTATTCTCAATCATTAACAAAGTAATGGAAGTGCTATTAAAAATATTTCTGGTCCTATGACAGAGAGGGACAGAAGGACAAAGGGGTCTGGAAAGAGGGAGAGTGAGTGTTACGTATTTGCTGGTTTTCTGAATATCTTAGACATCTAATTTATCTCAGAACAATGCAGACATGGCACCAGTTCCAAATCTAAATGAGCGTGGGGGTTTTATTTACATTACTTTTAAATATCTCCGAACGTATAGGATTTCAACACAAGCAATCGTTGCTTGGAGTCCAGATCCTTTCCGGAACATTCTCAGATTTCTTAGACACTATCCACAGGCCTAAGTAATCAAATACAGTTACAAGGATCGGTCAGCAGATTAACATAATCAAACACAGATCAATCAAGTCATTGACAAATGACAGGAAGAAAGTGTTGGATGGATAGTGTAGAAGAAGCTTTACTCTCTATCTAACCCCTGAACATCGTGTCTGCACTGGTCAAAACAATCACCCAACTATTCTAATCCTGTTTTCCAGCGCTTGGTCCATAGCCTTGCATGCTTTAGCATTGAAAATGCACATCTAAAAACTTCTTCAATGTTATGAGGGTCTCTGCTTCCACCATCCTTTCAGGCAGTGAGTTCCAGACTCCCAGCACCCTTTGGGTGTAATTGTTTTTCCTCAAATCCCCTCTGAACCTCCTTCCCCTTACCTTGAATCTATGCCCCCTGGCCATTGATCCCTCCACCAAGGGGAAAGGTTTCTTCTTGCCTCCTCTACCTATGCCCCTTATATTTGATCACCTCAATCATGTCCCCCTCAGTCTTCTCTGCTCCAAGGAAAACAAACCCAGTCTATCCAATCCCTCTTCATAACTAACACTCTCCAGCCCAGGCAACATCCTGATAAGCTTCTGGAAAATCTGAATTTCAATCCCAGAACTCTCTCCACACTCTATTTGGGGTAAATGGACAGATTTGGCACACTGGTTCAATGTGTGTGTGTTGTGTGTACACACTCCCTCTTTCTCAATCTGCATTCTCACTGTGATTTGTTTGATAAGATGCAACTCAGAAGAGGATTAAGGGCTCTTACTGTGCTATTTTGTTTAAAAATGTTCTTACTTTGTCTTTTTAATCAAATTTTATCTCTTTCTCCTGAGAATTTTTTTTATTCCGAAAACTGCAACTTGAAAATCCAAAGAAGGAAGGTTTGGGGAAAAGGAATCCTCGGACGGGATTTTCGGAAAGGGGACAGACTGAGGCCTTCACCCAATGGGGCCCACGTGAGTTCTGTCTATGTATTACCCCGAGGTTTAATTCCCTCTCTGGGATCCTTGCTTTTGGGGCCTTGTGGGTTAAATAGTTCCTGTTGGATTGCGGGACACTGGAGTTTGAAGCAAGTTTCAAGCTCAAGGTTATTCGATTTAACACTCCCATGCCAACTCCTGGTACCTGATAAACAGGACCTGCACAAAGAGGAAATTAAAAGTCTGAAATCTGAAGCTGTCTAAAGACTTGGTATAACTCCAGAACAATGCAGGTGTTTAGACAATGCAATGAACCAGACAATTAAATAGTGTGTGGTGGCCTTTTCAATTCACTTCACTGAAATTCTGAGTATAAATTTATCTTTGTCTCTCCAGCCTTTTTTCCCGTTTCTAACTCTAACCCAGATTTCTGTCTCTTTGTTTTGTCTCAAGCTAACTTTCTCAGTCTCTCAATTTAGACTTGCCACGCACAACAAGATGATTTGTCTTTTTTTTTTGAAACATTGAGACAGAAATATCATAGCCCAATTCAATTAAGATTACATACGAGATAGAAGGAGAAACAGAAATATGGACAGAGAGAGGGTCAGAGATACAACCAAGAAATTTAGAATATAATAGAGGTAGCTGCAGGCTCTCAGTCATTTTAGCTTCTGGTGTATAACTTGTGGTGTTGTATTTAGATGTTGCTGAGATTGTGTGACTGAGGAGGAGACATAGAACATAGAATATAGACTCCCTACAGTGCAGAAGGAGGCCCTTCAGCCCATCAAGTCTGCACTGACCCTCTGACATAGAATCCCACCTGGACCCACCCCCCAAGCATTTATCACACTAATCACCCTAACCTACACATCTTGGGAAACTAAGGGGCAATTTAGCATGGCCAATCCATCTAACCTGCACATCTTTGGAGTGTGGGAGGAAACCAGAACATCTGGAGGAAATCCACGCAGACACGGGGAGAATGTACAGACTCCATACAGACAGTCAATTGAAACGGAATTGAATCCAGGGTCCCTGGTGCTGTGATTCAATAGTGCTAATCACTGTACCACCATGCCACCCTTACTGGATCCTGGGTCCTTACTGTGCTATTTTGTGTATCTTGCTTTGTGTTTAAGTTAGTTTTCTTCTCTGGCTTCAAGAGGTTTTCTTTTGAAAAAAGCAATGTGAAGATCCAAAGAAGGAAATTGGAACGATAGAAATTGAATATGCTGTAGAGTGAATGGACAGAGGCCTTGTTCACAGGCTGCATCCACGAGGCCCTAGTTCAGTCTGTTTATTACCCTGACATTTCATTTCCTTCTGGGACTCTGGCTTATGGTGGCTCAGGTTGACTGGTTACTGTTGCATTGCCACCCTGGAGTTTTAAACAGGTTTCAGGCTGAAGTTAAAGTAGCTCAGCCTTGCAATGTAACACACATTATGGCCAGGACCTACCGTTATTTTGACTAAATGTCAGCTTGGGTGGGAAAATTGGCGTCCTTTCCGCTGGCTCCACTACCGGCTTTTCCTGCCAGACTTTTTGAAATTTAGTTGGAAATATTCTGGAGGCGGGTGCTAAGACATCACGTGGCCACCTAGCTGGCAATGTCGACTTTCCAGAGATTGGGGCGCTCTTTGTAAAGGGTACCCCAATCCAAAAAGGTAATAGTAGAAAGGAATCCCCCCACAGACACAGAGGTCCCTCCCCACACACGTGGGGTACCTCCCCCCCACCACACGTGAGGTACCACCCCCACCACCACACGTGGAGTACCTCCCCCCAAACACATGTGGGGTATCTCCCCTCACCACACACATGGGATACCTCCCCCACCACCACACATGGGGTATCTCCCCCCACCACACACATGTGGGGTACCTCCCCCCAACACACACATGGGGTGCCTGCCCCCCCCCATGCACATAGGGTATCTCCCCCTACTCCACACACATGGGATACCTCCCTCCACCACACACCTAGTGTACCTCCCCAACACACACAGGGAATGCCCCTCCACAGCATGGACACATGGAACCACCCCCCCCTCCCCCCACCCCCCTCAGCCCCCAGAGGGACACAGGCAAGCCTCAGAAGAAGTGCATTCAGCCTTCGAGCCTGAACAAACAATAATCCCGCCCAGGCCTCAATCCCCGTAACCCCACATTTACCCCACAAATCCCCCCGACACTAAAGAGAAATTTTGCATGGCCAGTCAACCTAACCTGCACAGCTTTCGGACTGCGGGAGGAAACCAGGGCAGCCGAAGGAAACTCATGCAGACACAGGGAGAATGTGCAAACTCCGCAGTCACCCAAGGTCAGAATTGAACCTGGGTCCCTGGCGTTGTGAAGCAGCTGTGCTAACCACTATGCCACCATGCCTGAGCCTCTGGATTACTAGTCCAGTGACATCACCAATATGCTCACAACTCCCCAGTGAATGCTATCCCAATGGCTTAATTGAAAAATTAGATAGTGAGTGACACAATGGTTAGCACTGCTGCCTCACTGCACCAAGGACTTGGGTTTGATCCCTGGCTTGGGTCACTGTCTGTGCGGAGTCTGCATGTTCTCCCGTGTCTGCGTGGGTTTCCTCCAGGTGCTCCGGTTTCCTCCCACAGTCCAAAAGATGTGCTGGTCAGGTGCATTGACCATGCTAAATTCTCCCTCAGTGTGCCTGAACAGGCTTGTAAATCTGTTCATATAAAGTTCATATAAAGGCAGAGTGTGGCGGCGAGGGGATTTTCATAGTAACTTTATTGCAGTGTTAATGTAAGCCTACATGTGACACTAATAAATAAACTTTAAATTTAAAGGAAAACATAGTCCCCAGGTTTTATTCCTAGGTCTTCACTGAGTTATTGATCACCAATAGCACAAGACAGAGGAGTTGGGTCATTCAACAAGTTGAACCTTTTCAAAGTTTATTTGGTGGAAATAGTGATGTAAAAAGTTCACATCAAGTCAGTGATTTCTAATTGACTTCCACTTTCAACGGCTTCAACATGGAACCCTGTGCAGGAGCAAGGATTCCTTGACATCATCTTCTGGATTTCCACATTTAACTGTGCAATGTGTGGACTTGTCTGAACACATGGTTTCACACGGCGATGATGGCAAGCACTGACATCATTATAACTCTAACAAGTGGGCATGGAGCTATATGGAGAATTATTCCATGTCACAACATTCCAGAGATTCTGCACTCCAGGTGGCACTGTGAGCACAAGACAATAGACGGGGCTATCTAACACGGGAATACTGCAGGTTCCATACACATGAGTAACACGTTACTGAAGAAAAGGATGTGAATCAAAATGCAAAATTGTTGGAACAGAAAGCAGCAGAGGGTAATTTAAATAGAAACAGGAGAACTTTGGCATGGAAACTGATAGGAATGGGTAAATAAAGCTGCTTCAAATGACACGCAGCATCCCAGAATACTAACTGAAGTATTCATCGGCTTTGCTGCGATCAGGTTTCAGGAAGCAAGGGGAGAATCCAATAACTCAGGACCATGTTCCCCATTATCCAACCGCCAATCGCAAAATCACAACATCGCCCCGATGGAAGCCCTTCCACACTGAGGCGGCATCCACAATCTGGTGATTTCTCCACTCGAAAGAGGCAAAACCACTCATTATCTTTTCCCTCTTTACCTCTTCCCTTCTCCATCGAGCCCTCACCTCACCCCTTCTCACCCCTCCTCTCCTCTGCCCTCCTCACCCCCTCCTCATCCCTCCTCTCCTCTGCCCTCCTCACCCCCTCCTCATCCCTCCTCTCCTCTGCCCTCCTCACATCCTCCTCATCCCTCCTCTCCTCACTCCTCCCCTCCTCTCCCTTCCTCACCTCCTCCTCACCCCTCCCCTCCTCTCCCCTCCTCTCCCCTCCTCTCTCCTCCTCTCCCCTCCCCTCCTCTCCCCTCCTTCCCATCTTCACCTCTCCCCTCCTCCCCCCCTCCCATCCTCATCCCTCCCTTCCCCTCCTCGCTCCTCCTCTCCTCTCCCCTCCTCACCCTTCCCTTCTCCTTCTCTCCCCTTGTCTTCCCTCCTCTCCCCGCCTCCACCTCCTCTCCACTCCTCTCCTTCCCCCTCCTCACCCTTCCCTTTCTTGTTCATCAACCATCTATTCTTCCCTTCCCCTCCACTCTCCCTCCTATCCCATTCCTTTCTCCTCCATCTTCCTCCTTTCCTTCCTCCTGTTCTCCCTTCGCTCTCCTTGCTTTTTTCAGTTTCTCACTCGCCACCCTGCCTCCATTCCCCTGTTCATACTCTCCCTCCCACCCTCACCCTCTCTGCCCTTCAGCCTTTTCCCTCCCACCTCACTCATTCTGCAATTTCAGCCATCTTGTTCCCATAATCTAGTCTGACCCTTCAGCACAGTGCTGGAGGAATGCGACTCTGCCAGAAGTGCCACATTCTGTGTGAGACGGTAAACCAAAGTCATGCACACTCCTCATAAAGGATGTGGCTACTGTTTACCACTTCACAGTGCCAGGGACTCGGGTTCAGTTCCTGGCTTGGGTCACTATCTGTGATCTCCCTGTGTCTGTGTGGGTTTCCTCCGGGGGCTCCAGTTTCCTCCCACAGTCTGAAAGATGTGCTGGTTAGGTGCATTGGCCATGCTAAATTCTCCCTCAGTGTACCCAAATAGGCGCCGGAGTGTGGTGTCTAAGGGATTTTCACAGTAACTTCATTGCAGTGTTAATGTAAACCTACTTGTGACAATAATAAATAAACTTTTAAAACATAAACGATCCAGTGGTGGCGTGTTTAAATTCATTCCCAGGATGTGGGTGTGAGCAGCTGGGGATGGGCAATAAATACTGACCTAACCAAAGAACAAAGAACAAAGAACAGTACAGCACAGGAAACAGGCCCTTCGGCCCTCCAAGCCTGTGCTGCTCCTTGGTCCAACTAGACCAATCGTTTGTATCCCTCCATTCCCAGGCTGCTCATGTGACTATCCAGGTAAGTCTTAAACGATGTCAGCGTGCCTGCCTCCACCACCCTACTTGGCAGCGCATTCCAGGCCCCCACCACCCTCTGTGTAAAAAACGTCCCTCTGATGTCTGAGTTATACTTCGCCCCTCTCAGCTTGAGCCCGTGACCCCTCGTGATCGTCACCTCCGACCTGGGAAAAAGCTTCCCACTGTTCACCCTATCTATACCCTTCATAATCTTGTACACCTCTATTAGATCTCCCCTCATTCTCCGTCTTTCCAAGAAGAACAACCCCAGTCTACCCAATCTCTCCTCATAGCTAAGACCCTCCATACCAGGCAACGTCCTGGTAAACCTTCTCTGCACTCTCTCCAATGCCTCCACGTCCTTCTGGTAGTGCGGCGACCAGAACTGGACGCAGTACTCCAAATGTGGCCTAACCAGCGTTCTATACAGCTGCATCATCAGACTCCAGCTTTTATACTCTATACCCCGTCCTATAAAGGCAAGCATACCATATGCCTTCTTCACCACCTTCTCCACCTGTGTTGCCACCTTCAAGGATTTGTGGACTTGCACACCTAGGTCCCTCTGTGTTTCTATAGCAATGCCTACACCCAGTGACTGAATTAAAAAAAGACAATGCACATGGTCCTGACTAATGTTTATGACTCAATCAACATTAGATGCTGTATATAGTAGCATCTAATTGTTCCCTAATGACCCTAGGATTTTTGCCTCCACTGCCAGATAGAAATATTTCTGTTTCTGTACCAATTTTCCAAACTTCAGGACATCTCAAAGATACACTACAGACAGTGATGTACTCCTGAAGTGCAGTCACTGTTGCAATGGATGCTCTGGTCATTATCCCATTGCTGTTTGTGGGAGCTTGCTGTGCACAAATTGGCTGCCATATTTACTACACTGCAACAGCGACTACACTTCAAAAGTACCTCACTGCCTGTAAAGTGCTTTGAGACGCTCTGAAGTTTGGAAAATTGCAATAATGCACTGTAGGGTTTCTATGATAACTTCTATGATGCAACATAGACACCGAGAGTGACAGAGGTCTGAGGGGAGAAAATAGAGCTGCTTAGTTTGTGATGGGGTGTAGTTCAGTGGTAAAGCATTTGACTGCAGACCAAGAGGTCACCAGTTCAAATCCAGGTGTCCCCTTTGGTGGTCAATTGTTTTAAAAAAAAGGGGGCACAGTGGTTAGCACCGCTGCCTCACAGCTCCAGGGACCTGGTTTCGATTCCCGGCTTGGGTCACTATCTGTGTGGAGTTTGCACATTCTCTCCATGTCTGCGTGGGTTTCCTCCGGGTGCTCCGGTTTCCTCCTACAGACCAAAGGTGTGCAAGTTTGGTTGATTGGCCATGCTAAATTGCCCCTTAGTGTCCTGGAATGTGTATGTTAGAGGGATTGGCAGGTTAAATATGTGGGGTTATGGGGATAGGTCCTGGGTGGGATTGTGGTCGGTGCAGACTCGATGGGCCGAACGGCCCCCTTCTGCACTGCAGGGTTTCTATGATAACTTTCTAAGTCTTTCCTTCTGGTAATGGAGGCAAAAATCCTGGGGCCATTAGGAAGAGTTGGGTGTGACCATAAACAGCATCTGGATGCTGTAATTGAGCTGGACCAAATGGTATTTCCATTAAACCTTGTGAGTAAGAAACCAAGCAACCATTCACTGCACATTCCTCTTCCTCCAGAGCTGTTCATAATCCAACAAGAATTGGGGAGGAGTTCAACACAAACATTTAAACAACCAGGAAACAATGTCAAATTGTGAGGAGCACTGAATGATGGCATGGGGAGTACAGACGATCTTTCTTTAAGCAGCAGAATCTTCCCTACTTGGCTATTTCTCGAGGTGCTACTGTCGAAAGGAGTGCAGGGGAATGTATGTGAAGGAGCTGTATTTAACGATCAGTGTGGTGAACAGTTTTGTTGGAGTATCTCTGCTAGCACTACCATTCTGCTTTCAACAGGTAATTACTATTCAGATTAAACCTTGATTCAAACAAGATCTGACAGTGTGATTAACTCCCGTCAGGAGAGCTGGCAGCAATATCTGCTCACCTCCCTGGTCAGCAGGGAGTTTAAATTCGATTCACATCTTGACTGCAAGTTTACCTAACACATTTACTTAACACATCTTTTGTCTATTTCCTAGCTCTGCTGTTGATTCTTGCTGGTTAAATCTGGTTGTAGTAGCAATTTCAGAATTCAGATTTTGAGAGCCCACTGTGCTGTATATTGTACAGATTTTCCAGAATGGCTTGAGATTTTGTCACTTGACTCGACATACACTCTATCAATCTAAAGTGGACCATTTTATATACACAGAGTGCTGAGGCTTTGCCACTTTCAAATGAACACTAAGCCTGACTTAAAATCTGAGAGGTTCGTGATTCGCATATAAATGTGAGAATATGAGAGCATAGATCATCAGCAGATAAACTAGTCAATTCTCCCGACATATCAGTCACTGACAGTTTACTCCTGACTATATTGCATAACAAGTTAATGAGAAAATCCCTGCCTGTTGGGAACTGGTTTGGCTGGTTAATGAATTAAGACTGCAACAGAACTGCTGCTCTACACAATATGCTCGATGGGCTGAATAGCCTATTTCCTAAAATGATTGAACATCATTTACTTGCGTTTTGTAAGTTCCATACTTGGCTCAATAGCCTTCCTTCCTCTGAACCAATAAATGATTGGCTTCAGGCCCCCAGCCTGTCTATTTTCTAGACTGACACTGCAGTGCTGCACTGTTAGAAATCTCACAACACCAGGTTAAAGTCCAACAGGTTTATTTGGAATCACGAGCTTTTGGAGCGCTGCTTCTTCAAGGTGTTGTGAGACTTCTTACTGTCCCCACCCCCAGTCCAACGCCGGCATCTCCACCTTTTAGTAAATGCTGTGTATCAGATGAGATATCACGAAAGTCAGTTACCGTCAACCTCGCTGTTGACCCCTGCCCCAAATGTGGTGTCCTCACCAAATGTTGTTACCTTGAATTCCAATAGTCAAATCATTTATATTAAAATTAAGTCTAACAACATGATGCGACTTTGAATAAGTATGATGCTGTGGACCAAAAAAAACATCATTTGCGTCGCCAACAAAGTATTGTTGAAATGGAGTTTGTTTGGTGTATGCAAATTTGACCTGCACAAAAACAGCAATCAGATAAGTTTTGTTGGTGTTGATTGAGGGATCATGCTTGGACAAGGTATCTTTCCTGCTTTCCTTCGAAATGCACCGTGGGATCATTTTCATCTATCCGAGAGAATAAACAGGGCCTTGGTTTAGTAAGATTAGCACAATGCAGGAATGCATTGATAAACTTGTGGAATGGGCGTTTAATTGTAGTATTCGCAATTACAATTCTCCTCCCGCACCTAGTGATGCACTAAGGTAGACTTTCATCTGTTTCCATAGCTAGTTACTTCTGGAATAGATCATTAGCCTGTTGCCAGTGAGGTAGTATATTTCTGATTAATATTAAAGGACATAAAAAACAAATCATTTCTAGGGATACAATCAAAAAGCTGATAAATTTTGTTAACTTGTATGGAACTATACTTAGATCACACTTAATACAATGAACAATTCTGATCTCCATATTAGAAAAGATTACAGAGGCACTGCTGAAGATGAAACAAAGGTTATTTGATTTGATTTGGTTATTGTCACATGTATTAACATACAGTGAAAAGTATTGCTTCTTGCACTCTACACAGACAAAGCATATCATACATAGAGAAGGAAATGAGAGAGTGCAGAATGTAGTGTTACAGCTATAGCTAGGGTGTAGAGGAAGGTCAACTTAGTGTAAGGGAGGTCCATTCAAAAGTCTGATGTCAGCAGGGAAGAAACTGTTTTTGGATCGGTTGGTATGTGGCCTCAGACTTTTGTATCTTTGTCCCGACGGAAGAAGGTGGGAGAGAGAATGTCCGGGGTGCATAGGGTCCTTAATTATGCTGGCTGCTTTTCCAAGGCAGTGGGAAGTGTAGACAGAGTCAATGGATGGGAGGCTGTTTTGCGTGATGGATTGGGCTTTGTTCATGACCCTTTGCAGTTTCTTGCAGTCTTGGGCAGAGCAGGGACCATATCAAGCTGTGATACAGCCAGAAAGAATGCTTTCTATGGTGCATCTGTAAAGGTTGGTGAGAGTTGTAGTGGACATGCCAAATTTCCTTCGTCTTCTGAGAAAGAAGTTGGTGGGCTTTCTTAACTATAGTGTTGGCATGGGGGAGACTAGGACAGGTTGTTGGTGATCTGGACATATAAAAACTTGAAACTCTCGACCATTTCTATTTCGTCCCCGTTGATGTAGACAGGGGCATGTCCTCACTATGCTTCCTGAAGTCGATGACAATCTCCTTCATTTTATTGACGTTGAGGGAGAGATTATTGTTGCCGCACCAATTCACCAGATTCTCTATCTCATTCCTGTACTCTGTCTCATCATTGTTTGAGACCCAACCCACTATGGTGGTGTCATCAGCAAACTTGAAAATCGAGTTGGAGGGGAATTTGACCACACAGTCATAGGTGCATAAGGAGTGTAGTAGGGGACTGAGAACACAGCCTTGTGGGGCATCGGTGTCAAGGATGAGGTGAGGAGGTGTCAGATTATATCAGAACTGAGATGTTGTACCTGTCAGGAAAAATTGAACAGGTTGGGTCGCTTTTCTAGGAAAGGAAAGGCTGATGGAGGGCCTTTAAGATTATGAAAGGGTTTGATAGGTTGGTGTAGAAATGATGTTTCCATTTTGCAGGTGAGACCAGAACTGGGCACTATGAATATAAATTAGTCATTAAAAAAACTATTTAGAAATTCAGGAGAAATGCCTTTGCCCAGAGAATGGTGAGAATTCAGAACTCACTGCCAAAGCGAGTCGTTAAGGAGAATAGATGTATTTAATGAGAAGTAGCATTGGAGAGAGAAAGGAACAAGAGGATATAGATGAAGTAGTGTGCGAGGAAGTTTGTGTGGAATGTAGCCACTGGCATATACCATTTGGGCCGAATAGCCTGTTTCTGTGCTTTAAATGCTCGTCATGATGTGGAGATGCCGGCGTTGGACTGGGGTAAACACAGTAAGAAGTTTAACAACACCAGGTTAAAGTCCAACAGGTTTAACCTGTTGGACTTTAACCTGGTGTTGTTAAACTTCTTACTGTCTTTAAATGCTCTGCAGTCCCATGCAGTTGTTTAGAAGTGGAAAGGATATAGAGAGGGCATTGAAAGTACAGTTTAAAGAGGTAGGTTTTAAGCAAGCCATTGGAGTGGAGAGGCAGAGAGGCATAAATGGCTATGGATGAAAGGTCAAAGGAGGAATGATATCTAGCGGCTGAAGGGAACAGGAAAGGGTGTTTTCCGGTCTGCTGTCTCTAAGGTATGAGCGAATCATGCAATCCTACCCTCAAAGAGGTCTTATGGGCTCAGAGTTATGGCATTGTAAAAAAAAATGGCACTTTGCCCTTAACCTGTCCTTTATGTTTAAGGCCTTCATTAATTTGCTTCCACCTCCAGTAAGTCATGGCAGAAAGATATTTTTGAGTTTAAAGGGTGCTACACTAACAGGGCACACTGTGAGATACCCTGCACCTGAAACAGCTAGCCCAAATCCACATCTAAGAACTGGGACATACTGACTTCTGCTAGATTATCCAACACTCGCAATTGACACACTTACAGGATTTATACACAATTTTAAAAGGTAGGTTTTAGATAGAAACAGAAAAAGGCACTTCTCGGACAGTTAGGCAGAGAGAAGATGGATTTTTAAATGAGCAAAGTGTTATTTTTAACAGCATTGAAATTTGTCCCTCTCACTAATGTGGAAAGGAAATGGTCTCAGACCTTCCTTTTTCATATTTTCCATGGCACATTCTATCCAAAGAAAGCGTATTCAGGACATAACCATGTGAAGTCATGAATATAGCAATGTTGTGGCAACAAACAAAAATTTTGTGAAGCCAAATAAACATTTTGGAAGATCAACGCAGACAGAGTTACACACACACTAATAAAAAAGGACTAGTATTTCTTATCATTTAGACATTTTGCAACTAAACCAAAGAGCTCAAGAATCTAAAGTGAAAGGCCAATTTAGGAAACTTGTTATTCAATGGGGTAACCATCACTGAATCCTCAACTGTCAACATCCTTGGGGTTACCATTGACCAGAAACTCAACTGGACTCGCCACATAAACACAGTGGCTACAAGAGCAGGTCAGAGGCTAGGAATACTGCAGCAAGTAACTCGCCTCCTGACTCCCCAAAGCCTGTCCACCATCTACAAGGCACAAGTCAGGAGTGTGATGGAATACTCCCCACTTGCCTGGATGGGTGCAGCTCCAACAACACTCAAGAAGCTCAACACCATCCAGGACAAAGCAGTCGCTTGATTGGCACCACATCTACAAACATTCAATCCCTCCACCCACCGATGCTCAGTAGCAGCAGCAGTGTGTACTATCGACAAGATGCACTGCAGCAATTCACCAAAGATGCTTAGACAGCACCTTCCAAACCCATGACCACTTCCATCTCGAAGGACAAGGACAGCAGATAAATGGGAACACCACCACCTGCAAGTTCCCCTCCAAGCCGCTCACCACCCTGACTTGGAAATATATCGCTGTTCCTTCGCAGTCGCTGGGTCAAAATCCTGGAATTCCTTCCCTAAACACATTGTGGGGCAACCCACAGAACATGGACTGCAGCGATTCAAGAAGGCAGCTCACCAGCACCTTCTCAAGGGCAGCTAGGGATGGGCAATAGATGCTGGCTAGCCAGTGATGCCATGTCCCACGAATGAATTAAAAAAAATTCACTGTGAGAATTTATTGAGCTTTTAGCAAGTAGATGCGTGTAACTTGCCAATTGCATGAACAAGGCCAATCACTTATGTAACATCCATCATGTAAAAAGAGGCAAGAGTACATTACTGAACAAGTGGAAAGGATATAGAGAGGGGATTGAAAGTACAGTTAAAGAGGTAGGTTTTAAGCAGGCCATTGGAGGGAGAAAGACAGTGAGGCATGAATGGTATGAACAAAAAGATTGGAGGAATAATGTCTCGTGGATGAAAAATCTGCCTTAGGTAAAGTAGTAGAGGGAACAGGTAAGGGGCAGTAATCCAGCACTGAGGGTTCAGGTTGGTCCAGCAAGAATATAGAAACATAGAAACTAGAAGTAGAGTAGGCCATTCGGCCCTTTGAGTCTGCTCCGCCATTCACCTTGATCATGACTGATCATTGAATTCAATATCCTGATCCCCCCTTCCTCCCATATCCCTTGATCCCTTTAGCACCAAGAGCGATATCTAATTTCTTCTTGATAGAAACGTAGAATATGATCAAAGGAAGGAGGACTTCTAGATATTGCTGGTGTATTCTGTATTCTGTGATGAAATTCTGATGTATTCTGTGACTTCCATCTTTTTATAAACTGCCCATTGCGATCCAGATTCATGTCCCCATGTTCAACAAAGACTCCACTCCCAGGAACCATCCCACATTCGTTATGAACTGAAAATTGATCAAATGTGCAAAGCACACAATATTAAAAATACTCTTGAATGAAATGAGACATCCATAAGAACAAGCTTCAGAAATTCAGTGTGGATGGTGATACAATGGTTAGCACTGCTGCCTCACAGTGCGAGGAACCCATGTTCAATCCCAGCCTTGGCTGACTGTATGGAGTTTGCATGTGCTTCCTGTATCTGCCTGGGTTTCTTCCGGGTGATCTGGTTTCCTCCCACACTCCAAAGGGAGCAGGTTAGGTCGATTGATCTTGCTAAATTGCCTCTTAGTGTCCCAAGATGTGTAGGTTAGGAGGATTATGGGGTTAAATATGTGGGGTTACAGGGATAGGGCCTGGGTGGGATGCTCTGTTGGAGAATCAGTGGAGACTTGATGGGCCGAATAGCATCCTTCTGCACTACAAGGATTCTATGTACTGATTCTAAATGTGCTCCATATATGATGTAGAGAAAGGGGGCAATGACACCAGCTGGAAACTCCCCCAGCTCCAAGAGCGCATTACACCGTCAGAAAAAGTTCAATGACCTTACGATAGCAGGCAAGGTACCACATTGATACATGCCCTTTTGTCCAGTGGGCGGGGTGAACACCAACATACTCTAAAATAAATAACTGCACATGCCACATTCATACTTCATTGTGCTTAAGAAGGTCAATGCTCACTACAAATTCTGTACTCTTGCCAATGCCTCGAGCCTCCAACCCTGTCAATGTCTCAGGCTAGCTTTGGAGGAGCAGAGTATTTCAGAGCAGCTCCAGCACTGGAACAGAGTATAGAGACAGAGTGGAGCAAGGCCATAGAGGGATTTCTCATTCACAGCAAGGGTTTTATATTTGACATATTAGGGAATTAAGATTTGTGGATGAAAAACAAACTTGGTGCAGAACAGAATTCAAGCAGCAGGAGGTTTGGATACGTCGGTGTTGATGGAGGATGGGAAACAAAGAGGAAAGCTTTTGGGTAGACAAGTCTGATGGTTATAATAACATGGCTAAGTTGGTAGTAAAGCTGAAAGTGATGGACAATGTTGTGGAGTTAAATGGACAATAACTGTTGGTGATGGATGTGGGATATAAATCTTAGGGAGGGAGTTTATCATTGGGTGCTGTTTCTATTGATGGGACAGGAAGCATGCGCCATTTCCACTCACTTGCTTTTTCCTGCACATGGCTACAATTAAAATATAAAGTGCTGGCGGCATGCACGGTGGAAGCTCGTTATTCTGCGGAGGGTGAAGCCCTTCACTGATGGAACCCACTGTCAGCTGACAATGCAGCTAAAGACCGCCTATAAAAGAGCCTCTGTATCACGGCCAGAACTTACCTTTCCAACTTCAATGCCATTAACGTAAAACCTCTTAAGAGCACAAAGGGTGTTTTTTTCAAATTTCAAATTCACTCGTAAATAAGTCACAATACCTCAGTTTTACTTTATTCATATGTACATCATCTAGCTTAATCAGAGAGCTAAATATACTGGCACATGCCATAGTTAGCACATATTGATGGTTAGAGGGGAGTTCAGGGCATTTCCTCGCTTGAGGAAGAAACAATGTTGTGTTTCTTGGTTCACTCTTTATTGAATGTTCATATGAGTGTCCAGTGTTGTACTCACCACTCTGCGGGACATGGCTGCGTTTATAAGTCAGCTGGCCTTCTCTTCCAAGCATCATAAAGGACATTGTCCAAGCTCAGTCTCAGCAAAGCTAATCAAAATGTTGTATGTCCTGTAACAATTCTGCCAGAGAACACCCTGAGATACATATACATTTTGACACTGCTGATACTGCCCTTTATAGACAGTTCCCACCACCCCCCCATTTCCCTGATAACCCTCCTTTACGCTACAGAGTTGATCAAGGAAATCCACTGACCTCAGACCCAACTGCACACAGCCAATTGGTGCGGGCCACCTATAAACAAGCATGAACCCGATGTCGCGGGGTTCTAATGCGTCGTTGACTTTATCTCGAGGGTGGGATGTATTCAAAAAGATTTGATGCTAATGAGTATTCATGGCACAGAAATGTATTACAAAGATGAACCCAACCCCATGACGCATTAGACCCGGCATGTCACAAACACCCTGCTGATTAACATCTGCACCTCAACCCACTATCAGAAAATCCAAATCTCGCCTCCCGCCAAATTGGTCACTTATCCTGCACACCACCTTTCTTATTCTTGCGGGTTCCATAACATTCCCCCCTCAGTTCAGGATTCAGACTTGGAATGACAGAGGCGCTGTGTTTGGGGGGGGGGCGGGGGTACAGATGTCTTTATTCATGAGAGGTTTTCATGGAAGTAACATTGAGGCACAGCCATTGTACGGAATTAACTTCACTGAGTCACTCTGGAAAATTCAGCTCACAACCAGTCTAACTCGTCCTGCCACATGGAAGATATTTGTTCTGCTCCACCTCTCGAGTCTTCGCTATTGTTGGACCTGATGAAAGATTCCCAGAGTTGGGGAACATTTCCTTAAAAAGTAGTTTGCTGGTTTCGAAAACAAGTTGAGGCAATTGATGCAATTGGTGAGGTAAAGCTAGCCTTGGAAAGAACATTTGCCTTCGGGGCACCCAGGTGTGGATTGGCTTAGACTGCTGCTCCACCTGTTGTTACACAAGTGAAAAGACTAGCAGTAGGCTGAAATGAGGTAAGTAGGAAGCAGTCAGCAACCCCACTGGGACAGGCAGTGATTTGCTAACATTTTATGGCCTCTCTCATGGAGTGTTTGGAGGCAGGAAGGGCACTTCGCTAGGCCTTATGGCGGTTTGCCTGTCCTACCTTCACCAAGATTAAGGCCCTTAGTGGGCAATTAATGGCCACTTAAGGGTCTCATCGTGTCACTGCTGGCATTAATCCAGTGATGGGCAAACCTGTCGACATGCGGTGTGCATGACAGGTAAAATTGCGGCCAACTTGTCACCTCTACAGGAGTGGGCGTTGCCTCGACCCTCGATCCCTTGCTGCCACCCCTCCTGCAACCCTCTCTCCATGACCCCCAACCTGTGAAAGCCCTCCCACCATTACATCGATCCTCGATCCTCCTCAATCCTGGGCCTCCAGTAAGTGTCATTCCAGCAACAGCCCCTGCCTCCCAAATGGCGCTGCCATTCAAAAGTGATGTTGGTCTCTGATTGGTAGGTGGGACTTCTACCCTCAGGGTCCTTGATCCCAGGAGAGGCCCGCCACAGGCTACCTAAGTGCCTGAGTGACACTTATTTCCACTGGGCCTTTCTGGAGGAGGACACATGGGTTCCTCGTCAGCTCTCTCCAGCCAGCAGACAAGCACAATGATGCCTCCATAAAACCCAGCCCATGATTCTGCAAGAAGTTGCATTAATGTAGCACCTATCACAACCTCAGGACATCCCAAAGCACTTTTTAAATAATGAACTACTTTTGAAATGTAGCCACTGTCGTAATGTAGGAAATTGTTACAAATACAAAGTTTATCAGATTGTTATGTTTTGCCTGTCTTTTTAATTCAGGGTAGAATGGAAGAATGAAAGGGTCACATTCATAGAGTTTCATAGTCATAGAGCTTTACAGCACAGAAAGAGGCCCTTCGGTCCATCATCTCTGTACTGGCCATCTAGCACCTATCCACTTTAATCCCATTTTCCAGCTCAAGATTCATAGCTTTGTATACTATAGCATTTCAAGTGCTCATCTAAATGCTTCTTAAATGTTGTGATGGTTCCTGCTCCCATCACCCTCTGGGTGAAAAGGTTTTCCCTCAAATCCTCACTAAATGTCCTGATCTTTACTTTAATTCTATGCCCCTGATTATTGACTCCTTTACTAAGAGGAAGAGTTCCTTACTGCATCTATGTCCCTCATAATTTGTACACTTCAATCAGATCCCTCCCCGAGCCCTCGGTGTTCTAAAGAAATCCCAGCCTCACCAGCCAAAACACTCCAGCCCAGGCAACATCCTGGTGAATCTCTTCTGTACCTTCTCTAGTGCAATCACACCCTTCCCATAGTGTGGTGACCAGAGCTGCACACAGTACTCTAGCTGTGGCCTGAAGAGTGTATTATACAGCTCCATCATAGCCTCCCTGCTCTGATATTCTGTGCCTCAGCTAATAAAGGCAAATATCCTATATGCCTTCTTAATCACCTCATTTACCTGTATTGGCTGCCTTCAGATATCTTTGGACATGCACCCCCCAGGTCCCTCTGGTCCTCTGTACTTCCTAGTGTCCTGCTGATCATTGTGTGAGGCCATGTGACCTGTTATGAATTCTGCCTGACAACAGGTTTGGGTGGCTCGATTGTTAAAGGTTGAATGGGGGCCCAGGTTGTCTGTCAGGGAAGAAGGTGCGAGATATTCATACTTGTGAGCAATGACCAGAGCAGCTGTGCTGACAGTGGATAGACTTTTAGGCCCAAATTTTCGCAAAGCCAGAAAGGCTCCACACCTTAGCTAAAATAGTGCCTGAGCCCTGATTCCAGAAGTGCCACATCCGAATCCAGCACCCACCATTTTGCCCAGGGTGGGGGATACAGGGGCAGGACCTACCTTGTTAATGGAGGCAGTGGCATAATTAAAAGTACAGCAACCTTCAGTTAAAAGTCACCCAGGTTTCTGAAACATATTTGAGAGGCTTAAACCGACCGGAATTCTTTGGAGAGGTCAGGTACCTTTTTGGGGAGGTTGGGTACCATTTTGAAGAGGTCGGTACCATTTTGGAGAGGTCAAATCCCTTTTTGGAGATGTCAGGTGCCATTTTGGAGAGGTCAAATCCCTTTTTGGAGATGTCAGGTACCATTTTGGAAAGGTCAGGTACTATTTAGGAGATGTCAGGTACCTTTTTGAAGACCTTTAAAAAGGTTCACCAAGTGTCACAGAACTTCCACAAACTAATTCACATATTCCAAAGTGCTGGTATTAGCACCTTTACCACTGGCTCTGGCTGATTCTCCATCCCTGATGTGCAGCTGGGTGGGTAACTCTGGCCACTTCTATGTCTGTCTCCTTCACATTCCTTATTGCCTGTAGCCTCGCGAACATACCCTCAATCTGGGCCATCTCCCTGGCATTATGGGCCCTCTTGCCCTGTAGATACAACATAAAGAGTGAGCATATAGGGTCACCAGGGATAGATTTATTGAATGTGGACTGCCTCACAGTGGACATTTGCAGCTGCACCGTGCGCACTCAAAGGAGTAATTTGGACATACAAGCCTACCTGCTACAGGAGAGGAATGTGCCTGGTCTCTCACCATTGGTTCAACATTTCAATTGTGAATGGTCACTCAGACCACTGTGTGCTTGTGCTGAACAACTCAACTTACCAGAGTGCAGCTGGTTGTGGAATCTCTCCTCATATTGAACCCAATATTTTCCATGGTACCCTAGTGCACAGTGGCTTACTCTGGTCATTCCCGCTTGGTTGATGAGGGCAGGTTCTGGCAGCCACTAGGATATAACATGGAGCACCCTCTCTGGACCTCCTCCTCCAGGATCTGGAGACCTTGGTCGCTGAGGTGAGGTGCAGCCCCTCTCGCTGCTTCTCCACTTCCCCTTCCGAGAGACCATCTGGCATAAGAAATGCAAAAAGAAAAGGCGCGTGAGGCTTCCAGATTTGAATGTTCTCACACACTTATGTCTGCTTACATACATGAACTGTGTCCTCCATCCCGTCAATGCCTAATGTTGGGAGTGGAAGGGCAGTGGGTCTGGACAAATGCAGGGCAGCCTGGATTCCATGTCTGTCACTGCCAGACAGCATGCTGAGCTCCCAGCCACCACCCTCCTGGCCTGCTCCCTCTCAGTCACTCTGCTGTGCCATGACAGAGTGAAGCTCTGAGGGTCCTAGTTGAGGTTTGAAGAACGACTACCCCCTGAAAGATGTGCGGAAAGGGGACAGGTGGGAGGACAAAGGATTGTGGCTAAAATGGCGTGTACCAGTCATCCCCTGTGGCATTGTGGTCATCAATATAGAATATCATGGGCAGTTGATGGTGCCAAGATGCTGTATCTTGTGAAATGTTGCCAGCCTGAACTTGGTGTGGCTTCTTTATTCTAATGTGAATAGGCATCAGCAATCCTTTTTCCAATGGATGGCCCATGATGTCCCATTTGTTCCAGTTGGACTATTACAGTTTGTACTAACCTGATTGGTTGGTTGACATCTCCACCTACGTCCAATATCTTCCTTCCCAGCATGCCTTTAAAATCCCGACCGGGTCTCAACTTATGCCCGGCCCACCTTCGCATCTCCACTGTAGGCCCGACTCCAGTTAACCCCCGACCCTGGAATAGAAACCTGAACATTTGGGGAAGTTTCTCTTGGTCAGGATTGAGGAGTTGGAAATTTTCCAACTCTCTGCACTCGACCCGGGTGTGGAAATTCGGCCTTTAGTCTCCAAGTCTGTCAGAGAGATGTTCGGAATGTCAGGTTTTATAACTGGTTATGCTTTAAACTGTCTATTTAATTTCAAGGTAGAATCGAGTTGGGGGTTTAGAAAAATGTTAATTCGCATTTCTACCTGGATATAAGGTCCATGTGGTTCACATTGGCATGGATATGGGCTTTGAAAGGAGAAGAGTCCATAACAATCATTGTAGTATCGGGTTACAGGATTTTTTCTGAAGATGTCCCTGAATCTTACAGACAGGTTAATCTTCAAGAATCTGAGAGCAAGAGCAGAAAGTTAGAGGCATCTGGCCCTACACTGGGAGCAGAGAAAATGCTGTCCTTGTAATTCGCCACACAGAAGGTGGGTGGGAGTCTATGTTCTAATTGAAAAGACCAAGTTCATGAGGATTTAAAGGAGGCTGGAAGATTCACCTGGCTTTGTCTAAAGGGAGGAATCTTTCGGGTGACCCTTACCGTGGAAGTCAGTTCAATGATTTAGAAGTTATCCATTTGGAAAGGGAAAAGGAAGCAAGCCATCAGAAACTTAGAATAGCTTTGGATTGGCTCCTGAAGAATGAAGGGTCCATTAAAGGACAGAGTAAAGTATAACTGTGGAGTGGGACTTTTGGTCGGGTTAAAAGATAAATGGGAGAATGTTCCTCTAATTTAGAGTATAAATTGCCTACTGAAATAATTTAAAGTTTATTTATTAGTGTCACAGGTAGGTTTACATTAACACTAACACTGCAAAGAAGTTACTGTGTTAGTGTTTGGTCAATGTTAACTTTAGTTTGTATATTGCAGTAAATGTCTTAAAACTTGTGTGATTCTTCCAGCAATTCACTTGAAATGCAAATACCTTTAAAAAAAATTTTGCTCTCTCCAGGGATATGTTGACTGGTTTCAGTCAAGGTGATGATAGGGGCATTGCAAATAGTCTTGGTATGTCTGGCTTGGTTAGGGTGAAATTTGCTAAGATTTCCCTTCCTAATCACAATAAATCTACCATTATTGCGCATCAGGCTACAGACTGTCAACTATCATAGCTTCCATGGTCTGACCAATTCCTTTCATTCCATGTTATGATGTTCAGTGCACCAGGCATAGAGATGTCTATGGGCCCTGCAAACATTCTGCTTGTAACATTGCACAGAACTGGCAACTTTCTTAGTCAAACTATTCCAGTGCAGATATAACACTGGAATCTACCTGAATATGAAGGAAGTTGCCCCTGTACATTCCATTCACAAAACTGGGTCAATCTAAGCTGGCGAATTATCAGTTTATCAGCCTCCGTCTGATCATTAGTGCTGGAAGGAATCACCTCTAATCCCATGAGATACATTAGCTGTTCACCAATGCTCAGTTTATGCTTTGCCATAACTATTAATCTCCAGATCTCGCCACAGCTTTGATCTAGTCTCGGACATGAGTTGAATGGCAGGGGTTGGGTAAGAGTAACTGTCCTTGACACAAAGAAAATATTGACCAAGTGTGGCACAAGAGAGCTATTAACTGTTATATGTCTTAAACCACCAGATAATCAAGTTCACAGCAAATTGAACTCCAGATTGGCACGGTGGCACAGTGGTTAGCACTGCTGCCTCACAGCACAAAGGACCAGGGTTCGATTCCCACCTTGGGTCACTGTCTGTGTGGAGTTTGCACATTCTCCCCGTGTCTGCATGTGTTTTCTCCGGGTGCTCTGATTTCCTCCCACACTCCAAAGATGTGTTGGTTAGGTTGATTGGCCATTCTAAATTGACCCTAGTGTCAGGGGATTAGCACGGTAAGTATATGGGGTTATAGAAATAGGACTTGGATGGGATTGTGTCTGGTGCAGACTCGATGGGCCAAATGGCCTCCTTTTGCACTGTAGGGATCCTATGATTCTATGAAACTCTAATCAGCAAATTGCAGTGCTGTTAATAAAAAGGTCTTGAGAGACTGAGATACAATAGTTTACCCATGTGGTCTTCACCTTGGGTCTGTTCTAACAAAATCCAATCATGCTAGGATTTTTATACATGTCTTCCTTACCAAATACAATAGTGGCCATGGGTGATTGCAATTTGATCTCCATGTCATTCATTATCAATATATCTTTTGCCCATTTAATCCAGACCATTCCTGTTTCATCCAATAGAGTTTGTGTAAGGGCATCTACTATCATTAAAAGGCATTCCTGCTTCCCCTAGTCAGACTTGACCTTTGGATCACCAATAATCAGGTTTCTTAACTTGTTACGAGCACTCAATGCTTTTCCCATCACACACAGAAGGCCAAAGTATCACTAACCATATTAGTGAAGTCACAATTAACCTCTGAGTGCTTGAATCAAACTGAAGCCAGTGAGTGTCCAACAATGACAGAGTCCCAGCAAGAAGGGCTCCTCTTCAGGAGAGGAGGAGGAAGGGGAGAAAACTTAAATAAAGAAATACCATAGTAATGAAAGCAGTAAATACTGAAGGAAGAAACAAGGCAAAGAAACAAAAGTATATTTTGTAAACTTTATTTTTATTTACATTTTCAAACTTATTAGAATTATGCATTTTTTTACACTTTCAAGGAATGCTATACGAATATAAATAATGAGGTAAGAACGAGCAAAGACTGGTACAGCCTTTTAAATTCACTTTTATGATCTGAATGCCACTGGCTAGGCCATCAGTTCTTACCCATCCTTAATTGTCCTTGAGAAGGTGGTGGTGAGCTCCCTTCTTGAACTGCTGCAATTCCTGAGGTGTAGGTACACCCACAGTGCTGTTAGGGAGGGAGTTCCAGGATTTTGACTGAACAACAATGAACGAATCGTAATATAGGTCCAAATCAGGATGGTGTGTGACTTGGAAGGGAACTTGTAGGTGGTGGTGTCCCCAGGCATCTGCTGCCTGTGTTCTTCTAGAGTAGAGGTTGTGAGTTTGGAAGTTGCTGACTAAGGAGCCTTGGTGAGTTCCTGCAGTGCATCTTGTAGATAGTACACACTGCTGCTGCTGTGTGTTGGTGGTGGAGGGAGTGAATGTTTGTGGATGGGGTGCCGATCAAGTGGGCTGTTTGTTCTGGATGGTGTCACGCTTCTTGAGTGTTGTTGGAGTTACGCTCATCCAGGCAAGTGGGGAGTATTCCATCACACTCCTGACTTGTGCCTTGTAGATGGTGGATAGACTCTGGGGAGTCAGGAGGTGAGTCACTCGCCGCAGAATTCCCAAAGTCTGACCTGCTCTCGTAGCCACAGTATTTATATGGCTGGCCTAGTTAAGTTTCTGGTCAATGGTGATACACCAGGATGTTGATGGTGGGGGATTCAGCGATGGCAGTGCCATTGAATGTCAAGGGGAGATAATAAGATTCTCTATAATTGGATATGGTCATTGCCTGGCACTTGTGTGCTGTGAGTGCCACTTTCTACTTATCAATTCAGGTCTGTATGTTGTCCAGGTCTTGCTGAATGCAGGCATAGACTGCTTTAGTACTCAAGGAGACATTGCACAATCATCATGGCATGCCTTATGAGGATAGGTTGAGAGAGCTAGGTCTTTTCTCCTTGGAGAAGCGAAGGATGAGAGGTGACCTGATAGAGGTGTATAAGATGTTGAGAGGTATTGATAGAGTGGATTCTCAGAGGCTTTTACCCAGGGCTGAAATGGTTGCCACAAGAGGTCACAGGTTTAGGGTGCTGGGGAGTAGGTACAGAGGAGATGTTAGGGGTAAGTTTTTCACTCAGAGGGTGGTGGGTGCGTGAATCGGCTGCCGGTAGTGGTGGTGGAGTCAGATTCGATAGGGTCTTTTAAGAGACTTTTGGATAAGTTCATGGAAGTTAGTAAGATAGAGGGTTATAGGTAAGCCTGGTAGGTAGAGACATGTTCGGCGCAACTTGTGGGCCGAAGGGCCTGTTTGTGCTGTAGCTTTTCTATGTTCTATGTTCTTCTATCAGCAAACATCCCCACTTCTGGCCTTATGATGGAAGGAAGGTGATTGATGAAGCAGTTGGAGATGGCTGGGCCTAGGACACTACCCTGAGGAACTCTTGCAGTGATGTCCTGGAGATGAGATGACTGAGTTCCAGTCAGCACAACCATCTTCCTTCACGCTAAGTATGACTCCAACTAAATAGAAGCTTGGCAAAAGAACCAGTTGGCCAAAACCATTTATTGTGCGAAGGTCAATGAGTGACTGCACTGAGGGGAGCATGGATTGATGGGAGGGGTGGAGGGGTGCGGGGAGGTGGGATTGGAAGGGTTCGGATTTCATATCACAAGAAGCAATTCACACATTGCTGAAAGTCAAAATCAAAGCTTCTCTCAGTGCCATTAGAGTGCTGTTAGTCATCGCATAGGGGGTTACATCCTTATCTCTGAGTCAGAATGTTGTGGATCCAAGCCGACCATCCGCAATAATCCGGTCGGACACTCTGGTGCAGTACTCCGGAAGTTCTGCCCTATTGCAGGTACCGGAGGACATTAATTTGAAGCCCTGTCTGTCCTCACAGGTGGGTGCGGGAGATCCAGTGGTGCCATTCTGAAGAATAGCAGAGATGCCCCTGGTGTGCCAGCCAATATTCATCATCAATCAATTGTCATCGAAAAGCCGGATTATCTCCTCATTATCACATTGCTCCAGGGATCCTGCCATGTTGTCTAAATTCCAATCGTGGCTTGAGTTCAAAAATTACCTAAAGTGAATATAAAAGCACCTTGGGGATAGCCCTGTGTGTAGGAATCTCATTATAAAGTGAGAGTATTAAGTTTATTTATTAGTGTCACAAGTAGGCTTACATTAACACTGCAATGAAGTTACTGCGAAAATCCCCTAGTCGCCACACTCCGGTGCCTGTTCGGGTACACTGAGGGAGAATTTAGCATGGCCAATCCACCTAACCAGCAAGTCTTTCAGACTGTTGGAGGAAACCGGAGGAAACCCACGCAGATACGAGGAGAACGTGCAGACTCCGCACAGACAGTGACCCAAGCCGGGAGTCGAACCCGGGCCCCTGGCGCTGTGAGGCAGCAGTGCTAACCACTGTGCCACCGTGCTGTCCAGTATGGCCAGGATTTCTCAGGTCCCTCCCTCCCGGTGGATGCAGTGGCCATTTAAATTGCTGTTTACTTTGACGGGTTCGTCAAATCCTGTCCCATGTGCTCTTGTCAAATCCCCATGTTTTATCAACACCGGTTAAAAAACAGGCGTTGGAGGAGCCAGAGAGGCCATGAGTCAGCAACCAATAAGTGATGGTGACACAGGCAGGTATCTTCCCATCATGCTCTGGAAGAGGGGGTGGGAAAGATGCTATATAAATGCAGTTCTTTCTCTGGTCAGCATTCATTTTTAGTTTCAAATTTCATGAAAGCCAGTTTGAGAGCACAGGTTCTCCACGCAGCTGTGTATAATAATAACAAAGGTTTAATGCTGTCCTGTTCTTTCTATTTGTTTACAGTGCGGTGTGATCCTGGGATCCCTCTTGCTGAGTTGTTGCTCTTGGTTGTCTTACAGCTCCAGTCTGATGCTGCTTGAGGCAGCCATAGCCTCGAAACGCAAAACATACTTTGGTCTCGGTAAGTCGTCACCGCCGGAGGAAATAAGCTGCTTTGAGCAGAGGTTGTGATAAATAGCCCAAAGATGTCAGTGCTGTAGGTTGTGTGCAGTCAACCATTTGAAATGAACTCCATCATCGTGCACTAACTTACTGCTGCTCTGTGCTGTAACAGCATTATCTTTCATTGATTCGAACCTAGGCAACACAGTTTGAATATTTAACATTAGGTGCTGCAATGCCTCATAGACTGCAGCTGCCAGAGGGTTTGAGAGACACAGCGGTTAGTTGGGACAGCAATCTCTAACTTCCCTTCCTGCATCACCCCCATTTTAACTGCTAGTGTATATGCTTTGCTTTCCTTAGCTACTGTTCTTCTCACTTACAAAATTGTGACAGACTAATACGGCACAGATGGAGGCCATTCAGCCCATCTTTGAAAGAACTATCCACTGCCCTGTCCTTTCTCCAGAGCCATGCATTGAAATAAACAGCTACTGCAACACCATCTTTAAAAATGGAACAGCACTCAAAGCTGTCCTCCCTGAGCTGAACAGCAACCATGGATATCAAATCTACTTTACCAGATTAATTTGATTCAAGGGCCAGACCTGGTGCAGAATTGGGGCCTTTGGTTAAAAAAAAAGATTTTCAAGATACGTGATAGCTTCAGGATTAGACCATAAGACCATAAGACATAGGAGCGGAAGTAAGGCCATTCGGCCCATCGAGTCCACTCCACCATTCAATCATGGTTGATTTCAACTCCATTTACCCGCTCTCTCCCCATAGCCCTTAATTCCTCGAGAAATCAAGAATTTATCAATTTCTGTCTTGAAGACGCTTAACGTCTCGGCCTCCACAGCCCTAGATGAGAAGACAGAGGCTGAACAGGTGAATACACCACTCTACTTAGTAGGGCTGATAGCCGATAACATCATTGTACGACAAGGAGAAAATGAATCGGAATAGAATCCCTACAATGCAGAAGGAGGCCATTTGGCCCATTGAGTCTGCATCGAGTCTTCGACAGAGCGTCTTATCCAGGCCCTAGCTCCGTAACCCCATGTATTTACCCCACTAATCTCCCTAACCAACGCATCTTGGGACACTAAGGGGCAATTTTGAATGGCCTATCCACCTAATTTGCACATCTTGGGATTGTGGGAGGAAACCAGAGCACCCGGAGGAAACCCATGCAGACACGGGGAGAACGTATAAACTCTACACAGTCACCCAAGGCCAGAATAGAACTTGGCTCCCTGGGGCTGTGAGGCAGCAGTGTTAACAACTGTGTCACCATGCCACCCAATCTTTAGATAAATTTGAAGAGGTTCATGAAGTGACATGAAATGTCTTTAGCAAACAGGGTCAAGGAGAATCCCAAGGCCTTTTTTGCATATATTAGGAGCAAGAGGGGAGCAAGAGAAAGCATAGGCCCATCCAAGGACAATGGAGAGAAGTTATGCGTTGAGCCACAGGAAGTGGGTGAGATCCTTAATGAGTACTTTGTATTGATATTCACAAAGTAGAAAGACATGATGCATGTTGAGGTCAGGGATAGATATGTTAACACTTTAGAAAACCTCAATATATTGAAGGAGAAAGTATTGAATGTCCTAAATTGCATTAAGATAGACAAGTCCCCGGGGCCGGATGGGATCTATCCCTGGTTACTGCGGGAGGCAAGGGAAGAAATAGCTGGGGCCTTAACAAATATCTTCACATCCTCTTTGATGATAGATGAGGTTCCAGAGGACTGGAGAATAGCCAATGTTGTCCCGTTGTTTAAGAAAGGAAGCAGGGATAATCCAGGAAATTATAGGCCAGTGAGCCTGATATCAGTGGTGGGGAAGCTTTTGGAGAAGATACTGAGGGACAGGATATATGCACATTTGGAGGAAAATGGACTAGTTAGTGACAGGCAGCATAGTTTTGTAGGAGGAAGGTCATGTCTCACCAACTTGATTGAGTTTTTTGAAGAGGTGACAAAGATAATTGGAAGGGCTGTGGATAGAGTTAATATGGACTTTAGTAAGGCGTTTGAAAGATCCCACATGGCAGACTGGTACAAAAATTAAAATCACATGGGATTCAGGGTGGGCTGGCTAGATGGGTACAGAACTGGCTTGGTTATAGAAATCATAGAAACCCTACAATGCAGAAGGAGGCCATTTGGCCCATCGGGTCTGCACCGACCACAATCCCACCCAGGCCCTACCCCCACATATTTTACCCGCTAATCCCTCTAACCTACGCATCCCAGGACTCTAAGGGGCAATTTTTTTAACCTGGCCAATCAACCTAACCCGCACATCTTTGGACTGTGGGAGGAAACCGGAGCACCCGGAGGAAACCCACGCAGACACGAGGAGAATGTGCAAACTCCACACAGACAGTGACCCAAGCCGGGAATCGAACCCGGGATCCTGGAGCTGTGAAGCAGCAGTGCTAACCACTGTGTTACCGTGCCGCCCATATAGAAGGCAGAAAGTAGCAGTGGAAGGGTGTTTTTCAGAATGGAGATCTGTAGTGTTCCACAGGGATCAGTGCTGGGACCTCTGTTGTTTGTAATGTATATAAATGATCTGGAGGAACATGTGGGTGGTCTGATTAGTAAGTTTGCGGATGACACAAAGATTGGTGGAGTTGCTGATAGTATCAGGGGTTGTCAGAGGATACAACAGGCCTAGATAAATTGGAGACTTGGGCACAGAAATAGCTGATGGAGTTTAATCCGGACAAATGCGAGGTGATGCATTTTGGAGGATCAAATTTAGGTGCGAATTATATTGTAAATGGCAGAACACTTAGGAACATTAACAAAAAGAGGGATCTGGGCGTGCAGGTCCACAGTTCCCTAAAAGTGGCAACACGGGTGGCCAAGATGATTAAGAAAGCATATGACATGCTTACCTTTATCAGCAGGGGTACTGAGTACAAGAGTTGGGAAAACATGTTGCAGCTATATAAAACCTTGGTTAGGCCGCATTTGGAGTATTGTGTGTAGTTTTGGTCACCACACTACCAGAAGGATGTAGAAGCTTTGGAGAGAGTGTAAAGAAGTTTCACCAGGATGTTGCCTGGTCTCGAGGTTGTTGGCTAGCAGGAGTGGTTGAATAAACTAGGATTGTTTTCACTGGAATGACAAATGGTGAGGGGAGACCTGATAGAGGTATATAAAATTATGAGAGGCATAGACAGGGTGGATATTTAGAGGCTTTTTCTAAGGGTGTAAGTGTCAACTACAAGGGGGCACAGGTTCAAGTTGAGAGGGGGAAAGTTTAAGGGAGATGTGCGGCGGAAGTATTTCAAGCAGAGAGCTATGGGTGCCTGGAACGCGCTGCCAGAGGAGGTGGTGGAAGCAGGCACATTAGCAACATTTAAGTGGCATCTGGATGGGTACATGAATAGGGAGGGATTGGAGGGATTCAGACCGAGTTAGGGCAAAAGGTTTTTTTTAGTTTAGTTAGGGCATCATGGTTGGCACAGGCTTGGAGGGCCGAAGGGCCTGTTCCTGTGCTGTACTTTTCTTTATTCTTTGTAGGTTCTGAAATCTTTTGATACGTACTTTAATTTAAGAAGTAATAACATTTTAGAGCAAGGAACGTTCAACAAGTGAATCCAGCAGCCTGGAGCTCCTGTTGATTCCTTTATAAATAAATTATACAGATTGGCTGAAGTTTGTAACGATGGCAACCTTATACCGGAGCCCATACCAGACCAAACAATAGTCTGAGTGGCTAATGGTGCTGTTTCGGACGTACTACAGGCAACTAAAAATGCCGATCCAAATAGTCAGGCAGTCTGAATTCGCTAATAACACCGGTCCATTTAACGAGGCGAGGTTAAGGCTCGCTAAGAGCAACCCCAACTGTCCATCTCATGAAACAACAAGAGGGCAGGTGGAATCCAGCCCAAGAAAGACAATACCCACACAAAGATGGGACACCATGTCGCCACTCTGGGGTCAAGAGAACTCCCAGAGTGAGAGCAATGTCCAGTAACCTCTGCACAGTGCTTCCACTGCAACGCTGGACACTTTGGAAAGTGGTGCAAGTTTCAGACACCAAGACATGTGGAGGATCCCAAAACAGTCCGCGGGATTGAGGCACCACACCAGGAAGAAGTTCAACCCTGCTTCTTGGGTGAGATCAAGGATCCTGGATTCTCCTTTTGGATTGCTGAGGCCTCTGCAGACAGTCACCTCACCAATTTCAAATCAGACACACGAGTCAGTGTGATGGTCCTCTTGGATTGGGAACAATGACTCAGAGACCTCTGACTACAAAGGACAGACACTCCACTCAATGGCGCTGGGTGAATTTAACTTCCAGTCATCGATGTGATCCCAGAGTCACTCTGGTATGGCATCAAGTAAATAGTCAACATTTTGTACAGCTTCCGAAACCAATCCTTTTCTCTCTTAAGCAGGGATGTCTATGTTGCCCTTAACTACCCTAAAATGGCAGAAGACATCAAAACAACCTCTGCAAGTTCCTGAGAATCCTCCCAGTGAAGAGATTGTCGACCAGGACTTCAGCTCTGAATTGTTCCTACACCTTGCAGAGCCAGTTTGCCCAACTCCCTCGCAGGCGGCAGAAGCTCCTCTGTGGTCAGACCAGCCAAACGTTCAGATAACTACCATCATACACTGAGCAGAAGACACACGTGAGAATGAACAGCGACAGAACAATGAATCCAAACCTCGGGCTCCCACTGTTAATGTCAACCTTCCTGGGTACACTGTGGTGATGACGCTGCAATATCCAGCACAGCAACAAGGCAATGCTGGAGTAGGAGTGAAGCGACCAGAGCTCTAACAAAGGCTCATCCAGACTCAAAACATTGGCTCTATTCTCTCTCTCCACAGATGCTGTCAGACCTGCTGAGATTTTCCAGCATCTCCCAGAAAGATTATGGTGGACCCCTATGGAAAAAAATAACCCGTGTTCATGCTATGAAGGAACGGGATGAACATTCTCTCTAGACGGAGATGAATGGGACAAAGCCTATGGTGTCTGAACAAAATGGATGGGTTGCTGATAAGAAAACATTCAACTCCAAGGAGTGCAAATATCAACTCAGATAGAGACCACCATGTGCCAGAAACACAGGACACTACGACTTCAACTCCAAGCCAACAAAGTTTGCCCAAAGAAACTTGACCCCACCACTCCTCCGAACGTGACCAGAATGAAATCCTGAAGAACTGTCAAACCTCCAGACCATTTGAAGTTATAACGTCAGAGGCTTGAGTGGGGGAGAAGGGGTAGCAAGTAAAGAAAGATTGTATTATATAATATGTTGGATAAAGACTTGGGGGGAGATGTAGTATAAGAGTTTTATGGCATAGTAAGAGTTAATGTGGGACTGGAGAATAGTACTCCCCACAGTGTGATGTAGAGGGACACGCGTGGCAGTAGGCAGGAGACAGAGCAGTATCGAGTAATGATCAGGCATGAGTATATAGTTATGTGTTACTAATAAACACGACTGTCTGACCTTACAGGCCTCTGAACCTCATTGTTAGAGCTACTGAACAAACACTTATAATGTTCCTGTGCAGTAAAGAGAACCATCTAAGCTTCTAAAAGGCCTCATAAACCAAGGCTGAAAAGGTCACTTCTGACAAGGATGGTGAAAATGATGCTGCATCTTAATGTCAGTGGTGTTATACATTGAACAATCGCTGACTTTGTCCTATTACTTGAACTATTTGGAACTTGCCCATTATTTAAACTATTAAACCAGTTTGACTTTCAAAACGTGGCGCACCCACTTTGAAATCAGCTGGACTTCATCACGATTCTCCTCTCCTTTATCTGTCCTTTCCTGATGATCTGCTGCTAGCTGGGAATTTTCGATTCTCACTGACCAAATTTACAATTTCTATTTCAGCTCAAATATCGAATGGAATATTTGGAAAGCTGGTGGTTGAAGTCAGGTAAGTGACCATCAGTAAATTTGACCCGAGAAGCTTTCACGTTCTTCGGGTGAGAGTTCCCATTTTGTTTCTTTTTTAGTCTCCCTGTTTGCAGTTGGAACGAACAGTGACTGAGTTGATGTCAGGCTCTCCCCAGTAATTTGAAAGCAGCCATGAAATAATCCACATAGATTGACCCAAAATTATTTCCCCCTTTTGCTTCCACTGGCTTCCCCTCAGATATTCTCAGGTGTCCTCTGCTGATTATCTATTGGCTAATATAGGGCAAGACAGCTGCTCGTTGAAGCTAATGGAATTTAAAATCTACAGGGTTGTACAACAGGCTCCCGGCTCACTGTTTGACACTATTGTACAGAGTCAGAATCTTAGGGCCAGCCCCTCTCCTTGTCTTATCGGGCATCCATCAGTCTCCAAACTGAAGTGTTGTCACTGGACTAGCAATCCAGAGACGCAGGATAATGCTATGGAGACCACCAAGGCAGATGGTGAAATTTTAATTCAATAAAAATCTGGAATCAAAAGTCTACTGATGACCAGGAAACCTTTGGAGATTGTCATGAAAACCCATCTGGTTCACTAATGTCCTTTAGGGAAGGAAATCTTCTCGTCTTACCTGGTCTGGCCTACATCTGACTCCAGACCCACAGCAATGTGGTTGGCTTTTGACTGACTGCCCTCTTAAATGGCCAAGTGAGCCACTCAGTTCAAGGGTAGTTAGGGATGGGCAATAAATATTGGCCCAGCCAGCAATGCCCACATCCCACAAATGAATAAAGAAAAAAGTACTTCTGAAGTGTAATCACTGTTATAATGTAGGAATCCTTCAAAATAGCGCCTTGGAATGTGTTACGTTCACCTGAGGGTTCAGACAAGGCCCGGAATTTTCCAGCCACCTCACCTCATGGTGGGCCTGCTCGCCATTGGCTGCTGGTGGGATCTTCCAGTTCTGCCGAAGTCAATGGCAATTTGCATAGCTCGCCTCGGCGGCAGGATACATCTTCAGCGGGAATGGAAGGTCCCACCGGCGGGAAGGGCCGGAGAATTCCACCCAAAGTCTTGGTTTAAGGGCTCATCCGAAATTCATCACCTCTAATGCCGCAGGACTCCCTCAGCACTGCACTCAAGTGTCAGCCTATATCATGTGCATAAGGAACTTGAAGCCACTACCAAACTTGATTTATTATTGTCACATGTATTAGTATACAGTGAAAAGTATTGTTTCTTGCGTGCTATATAGACAAAGCATACCGTTCATAGAGAAGGAAACGAGAGAGTGCAGAATGTAGTGTTAGTGCTGGATTGTTATAATGTTGTAATTGTAATGCAGTATTGCTGCTTTCCTGTTTACAGTATGATCGGGTTGTAATTGTAATACAGTATTGCTGCTTTCCTGTTTACAGTATGATTGGGTTGTAATTGTAATACAGTATTGCTGCTTTCTGTTTACAGTATGATCAGGTTGTAATTGTAATGCAGTATTGCTGCTTTCCTGTTTACAGTATGATCAGGTTGTAATTGTAATGCAGTATTGCTGCTTTCTGTTTACAGTATGATCGGGTTGTAATTGTAATGCAGTATTGCTGCTTTCCTGTTTACAGTATGATCGGGTTGTAATTGTAATGCAGTATTGCAGCTTTCTGTTTACAGTATGATCGGGTTGTAATTGTAATGTGGTATTGCTGCTTTCTGTTACAGTATGATCGGGTTGTAATTGTAATGCGGTATTGCTGCTTTCTGTTTACAGTATGATTGGGTTGTAATTGTAATGCGGTATTGCTGCTTTCTGTTTACAGTATGATCGGTTTGCAATTGTAATGCGGTATTGCTGCTTTCTGTTACAGTATGATCGGGTTGTAATTGTAATGCAGTATTGCTGCTTTCTGGTTACAGTATGATCGGGTTGTAATTGTAATGCGGTATTGCTGCTTTCTGTTACAGTATGATCGGGTTGTAATTGTAATGCGGTATTGCTGCTTTCTGTTACAGTATGATCGGGTTGTAATTGTAATGCGGTATTGCTGCTTTCTGTTACAGTATGATCGGGTTGTAATTGTAATGCGGTATTGCTGCTTTCTGTTACAGTATGATCGGGTTGTAATTGTAATGCGGTATTGCTGCTTTCTGTTACAGTATGATCGGGTTGTAATTGTAATGCGGTATTGCTGCTTTCTGTTACAGTATGATCGGGTTGTAATTGTAATGCGGTATTGCTGCTTTCTGTTACAGTATGATCGGCTTCATGCTGGGAACCTGCATCGCTTTCTTTGTTGTGCTGCAAAATTTAGGAGCCAACCTTTTCCTGGCATTAACTGGAACCTCAGTAAGTTCAATATATTATTCAGTAAAACAGGCAAATTGTGTGGCTTGCTTAGGTGTGCTTTTCTCTTTTCCCCTGTTTTGTTTCTCTGCACTTTTCTCTCCGTTACTCTCTCTTGAACAAATTGTTTCCGTCACTGCAGTCCAGTTGTTCAGGTACCAGCGGCTCTTTGCACCCCTGACAATTGTTCCTGTGTGATTCCTGACTGTAAGTGCTGACAGTTATCAACAGAATCTAGCCATGTCCCGGAATCCACATGCAACACACTCATTCTCTCACACACTCACTCACCACACACTCACACTCACTCAACACACACTCACACTCACTCAACACACACTCACACTCACTCAACACACACTCACACTCACTTATTCTCTCACTCACTCATTCTCTCTCACACTCACTCACCACACACTCACTCACTCAACACACACACACTCATTCTCTCACTCACTCATTCTCCCACTCACTCATTCTCTCTCACACTCACTCACATTCAAACTCACTAACACTCACACTCATACACACACACTTGCTCTCTCTCACACTCACTCACACTCACTCTCTCTCACACTCACTCACTCACACTTTCACTCTCTCTCACTCTCTCTCTCGCACTCACATTTACACTCAGTGTCACACACTCTCATTTAAACTCGTTCACACTCATTCTCACACGCAGTCACACTCACCCACTCACTATTAGGACAATAGTGGAGTATGGGGGGCCCTGGCTGATTTATTTTGCTTCCTGAGCACAAGGGCATTGGGGCTGGTCGCAGCTTCCCAGCTGCTGCTCTTGTGATCACGGGATTGTTACGGCGCAGAAGAAGACCATTCGGCCCATCATGTGTGCACCGATGAGCAAACAGAGATCAAACTCAGCTCTGTAGAGGCGTCGTATGGACTCGAAATGTCAGCTCTGTTCCCTCTCCACAGATGCTGCCAAACCTGCTGAACTTGTCCAGCATTTTCTATTTCTATTATTAGAGAGCAAACTCTGATGCCCGGAACCTCTGGCTCAGTTACACAACGGCTTTCCCATCTGAAGCTTCATTGGAAGTTGAATGTTTACAAGCTCTGGTTGAGTCAATGCTATTGCCCCAAACCGCCAGCACCCCCCCCCCCCCCCCCCGCCCTCCCACCCCCCCTCCTCTGGCCCCACCCCCACGGCAACTCTGCCATTCCTACTGAAATATTGGAGGTTTGTCAGAGCCAAACATCCAGAACATTTTCTGTTCCAAATCCCCAGCAATTGCCTCCACACCTGCCGTACAGTTGCTGCATTCTCTTAACAGGAATAGCAAGAAAGACTTGCATTTATATGGCGCCTTTCACAACCTCAGCATATCTCAAAGTGCTTTCCACCCAGTAAAATACGATTGAACTGTAGTCACTGTTGTAATGTAGGAAAAGCAGGAGCGCACAGCAAGCTCCCACCAACAGCAATGGGCTCAATGGGTTGGAGAGGCAGTGGGGTAGTGGTAATGTCTCTGGACCAGCAACCCAGGATCACACTCTGGGGACATGGGTTCAAATCCCACCATGGCAACCGGTGGAATTTAAATTCAGTGATTGAATCGGGAATATAAAACTGGTAATGATGATCATGAAACTATCATTGATTGTTGGATAAACCCACCTGGTTCACTAATGTCCTTTAGGGAAGGAAATCTGCCGTCCTTACCTGGTCTGGCCTACATGTGACTCCAGAGCCATAGCAACGTGGGTGACATTTAACTGCCCCTCTGAAATGGCCTAGCTCAGTTCACAGGCAATTAGGGATGGGCAACAAATGCTGGCCTTGCCAGCGACACCCACATCCCATGAAAGAATGAAGAAAGAAAAATGTTGAGACAATCTGTTTCAGTGGTTTTAGCTGAGGGAGAAATATTGCCCAGGATCCCCCTGCTGATGGATTCAAAAACCAGCCTTCAGCTTAATGCCTCATTGAAAAGATGGCACCTCAGACAGTGCAGCACCTCCTCAGTTCTGCACTGGAGTGCCAGCCCACATCTATTTATTAGTTGATGTAGTGGCTGGGGCAGATTACCTACACCTGTTGTAGCAGTTCAGATGCACCTGCCTGAAAGTGATTTCCAGTGGGGGGACCCTCTTAATGGTCAAGCAGTGAATTTTGGAAAAGCCTTCCTCCCATTTGGGGAGCAGTGTTTGGACACGGTGAGATGATTGGTCTGCTCTCAGACCCTTCCTGCCTTGGCTCATGGGCTCTTCTCAACCTCCTGCCTGAAGTTACCCAGCATGCCTTCCACCAGGCCAAATGAGAGCAAGTTAGCCATGACTGCTGGGATCAGCAGGGAAGTCCCCCAGGGCCAGCTGTCGATGTGAGGTGGAGTTTCCAATACCAATGCAGCTTACTCAGAGATGCCACAAACACCATTCCTTCATTAGCACCTTGTGCTCCTCCAGCCCTTTCGATCCATTAATAGTTCAATCCCTTCCCACTCATGCTCATTACCTGATTAATTATAGTCCTTCATTGTATTGGGATGATTCAGGGCCTGTGCGCACCTGACTGCTATTATTCCGTGGTTTCTAATTGCGGCAGCATAGTTAGCCCAAAGCTGAACTTAATGACCCCGAGCTATCATCAACCCCACACAAGTCCTGATGCCTCCTGATAGGAACTCGGAGCCTGCCTCCATCAATAACAAATTTCCACCAAGTGTTAGGAATATAAACAAAAATGGAGTATTTGTTTGGCCTGATCCCTAATCGCTGAGAGGAAAGGGACGAGGGTGGGGAATGATAGACTCCCATATTAGATCTGTGTGCTTTTAGATAGAGTGCCATTAAAGTACATGGAATGTATAATAATATGCCAATCGGATCGATTGGTTTGTGCAGCATGTGTCTCTTCCCATTCTAATTACTTCACCTCATCAGCATATCATAGAATCCATAGAATCCCGACAGTGCAGAAGGAGGCCATTTGGCCCATCAAGTCTGCACTGACCACAATCCCACCCAGGCCCTATTCCCATAGCCACACGTATTTACCCTGCTAATCCCCTGACACTAGGGTCAATTTAGCAATCATCCTAACCCACACATCTTTGGACTATGGGAGGAAACCCATGCAGACACGGGGAGAATGTGCAAACTCCACACAGACAGTGAGCCGAGGCTGGAATTGAACCTGGGTCCCTGGCGCTGTGAGGCAGCAGTGCTAACCACTGTGCCACCGTGCTGCCCATATCTTTCATATCTTTCTGAAAATTAATGTTTTGGGCCAATGAGCTTCTGTCAGAGCTGCAACATCGACCTGAATCCGCATCCGTTTCTCTCTCTCTTTCCACAGATGCTGCCAGACTTGCTTTCCAACAGTTTCCTGGTTTCATTTCAGAGATCCGGCATCTTCAGCAGTTTGGTTTTTTTTTGAATAGTATAATGGAGCCTGGCCAAAGATACGATTAGATTATATCTGCAACGTCTCACCCGTCCCAAACCTGTGACCACGTCCATCTAGAAAGACAAGGGCAGCAGACAGAGGGGAACATCACCACCACCTGCAAGTTCCCCTCCGAGCCACTCACCATCCTGACTTGGAAATATATCGGCCGTTCCTTCACTGTCGCTGGGTTAAATTCCTAGAACTCCCACCCTAACAGCACTGTGGGTGTACCTGCACCTCAGGGGCTGCTGCGGTTCGAGAATGTGGTTCACCACCACTTTCTGCAGGGCAATTAGGGATGGGCTATAAATGCTGGCCTAGCCAATAACACCCAGATCCCATGAATGAATATTTTAAAAATCTTGTAATTACGGATGTGGTGACACTTGTTGGAAGTGTAGGTGTGTACAAGGGTACCCAGTGAGGTTGGGCATGGCAGTAATGCCTCCCTGGATAAACAGCCTGCCATATCTGCTGCCAACCCTCACCAAGGCCTTTGGCTGAGGTATGAGTGATCAGCAGGCAACCACGGAGTGAGCAGAGGAAACCTGGGGTAGAAACCCACAATACAGAAGGAGGCCATTCAGCCCATTGTGACTGCACTGACTCTCCGACGGGGCATCTTTACCCAGGCCCTCCACCTGTCCTATACGCATAACCTCACACATTTACCCCGCTAATCCCCCTAACCTGCACGTCTTTGGACACGAAGGGGCAATTTAGCATGGCCAATCCACCTAACCTGCACATCTTTGGAGAAGATGAAATAAAACTAGCCGATATTAAATAAATTGGAAAAAGTGACCTCCTGTAGTCATTGTTTGTGTCATTTCACACCTTTTTGTGCATTTTCCTGGCAGTGTACCCCTTGGCAACGTACTGTCTTGCTGTTTACCGTAACCTCGACAGTGATTCTCCCTCTCAGCCTTGAGAAGAATATGTCAGATTCAGCCTGGCAGACATTCATCTCTCTCATCTTCTACCTGTTGTTAATAATTGTGGTGAGTACAGGGAGCACAATAAGAGCCAGACTGGAATTAGCTGCTTTAATATTGCATCACTGTGTATGTCATTGTCAATGATATAAAAGTTAATCTTTCTAAAATACAATGTTTACACTGCCCTTTATTGTATTCGGGTGAATGAATAAAGCTATTCATCTTATTAGAATCACAGAATCCTACAGTACAGAAGGAGGCCATTTGGCCCATAGGGTCTGTACCGACCACAATCCCACCCAGGCCCTATCCCCATAACCCCATGCTTTTACCCTGCTAATCTCCGAACACTAGGGTCAATTTAGCATGGCCAATCAACCTAAACTGCACATCTTATTGTCCTCACTTTTAGACTTAGCTGGAGTACAGTTCCATAGAAACTGAACACTCTGCACTATCTCACTTTAGTACCCATGGGTAAGCTTATATGGTAAGGAGCCATCATAGTGCAGTGCTTCCAGGGTGGCGGATGCTTTGTATCGAGGAGGTTCAGGATGAGGAGTCTCTGCGGTGAGGGGCCTCCGCAATGAGGAGCTTCCGCAGTGAGGAGCCTCCGCAGTGAGGAGCCTCCACAGTGAGGAGCCTCTGCAGTGAGGGGCCTCAGCGGTGAGGAGCCTCCGCGGTGAGGGGCCTCCGCAGCGAGGAGCCTCCGCTGTGAGGAGCGTCTGCAGTGAGGAGCCTCAGCGGTGAGGAGCCTCCGCGGTGAGGGGCCTCCACAGCGAGGAGCCTCCGCAGTGAGGAGCGTCTGCAGTGAGGAGCCTCAGCGGTGAGGAGCCTCCGCAGTGAGGAGCCTACATGGAGAATGTTGGCTGTATATTCCTGTTTGTAGAACATCAAACCTCAGCCTATCCCATCATTACTCAATCTTCACATACTGCTCTTTTCAGCAGGAGTCACTGGGCAATTCTCAGAAGCAGAGACCATATGGCCTTTAATAAACTGTGGGCTGTTTGACCACTGATCCACCTGAAATCAATCCAGGACAGATCCCAGGATAGTCTCATTGGAGTGGCTCAGTTTCACACGTGGTAACTTAGCGATCAGGGAACTGGTGCCCTCAATTTCTCCCACCTCAGAGCAGGTCACAGAGGAAGGAACAGTCATAGAATCCCTACAGTGCAGAAGAAGGCCATTCAGCCCATTGAGTCTGCAATGACCACAATCCCACCCAGGCCCTGTCCCTGTAGCCCCATTTACCCTGCTAGTCCCCTCGGACACCAAGTGGCAACTTAGCACGGCCAATCCACCTAACCCGGACATCTTTGGAGTGTGGGAGGAAACTGGAGCCCCCGGAGGAAACCCACGCAGACACGGGGAGAACGTGCAAACTCCACACAGACAAGCCGGGAATCGAACCCGGGTTCCTGGCGCTGTGAAGCAGCAGTGCTAACCACTGTGCCACCGTGCCACCCTAAAGGAGTCTATATGAATGAGGCCACTTCAAGCAGATTTTCATTTGCAAGAAGTCCGGAGCATGTAACAGAATGCAACAATCCTAATCACTGTCAGAAATAACGTCATCAGTACAGGAGGGACAGAGTAAAAGCTCTTCTGTGGTATCGGTGGGGAGAATCATGTCTGGGCATTGCCCTGACTCACGTTATTCACAGCGGTTAAAGCTGATGCAGTCTCCAGGTCTCCAGCCACACACATCCAGTATGAATGAATGAGTGGGAAAGAAAATGATATTTCTGTGAAGCAAACTTTTTAAGAAAACAGCGTGTCATCACCCAGTAATCTATTCTGCTGACAATCATACCTTTAGAAAGCCAGTAGTTATTGAACTTAAATCCAAAGAGATTAGACTTTCCTATTTCCTTTGGCTTTCACCATGAATATTAACGATCGGGATTATGACTCAGGTCAAACCAATCAAATGTGGTGGAATTTTACACCCCCACCGTGATAGGAGTGAGACCAGAAAATGGGATGAGCTGTTTGAAATTCCATTGACTTCTGCGGGAATGGGCATTCCCACTGGCAGCCACAGAATCCCCGCCAGTGTCTGCCCAGGGCTTAGTATCAGAATCTTGACTAATGGCTGGATCTCTCCTTTTTATAAAAGGATATTCTCCCTCCAGTTTTGCCCATGGGAGGCACGTGATACTTCCGCCCCGGGTTTAGGGATGCCGTGTGATCCGGGTGAGCGTGCCCCCCGCCCCCCCCCCCCTCCTCTCGAGTCCAGGGCCGCAAGGGTTGTGGGCACACTTTATGCCCGGAGGTCAACTGACCTGGAGTTGCCACATAAGAGGGTCTCATTCCCACCACCTCTGTTAGTTACCCAGCGGCGAGGCCAGTCGAAGACTTGCCACCGGGAGAGGTCACCCAGTAAACCTTGCCAGGTTTGCCAGTTGGGGAGGGTCCCTCGTTCATAGACGCTCTAACAAGGGATCCAGAGTCAGAAAGCCACACCCCTGCCCTTGCTTCTGATCCACTCCCCCGCCCCCCCCCCTCTCCTCCAGCCCCTTCCCTCGCTGGTGAACCCCTCCCTGTGACATCCATTCAATCTCTCCAGGGATCCATCACCAATACATAATGAAGGGTCCACTGTAGTACCAGCTATGACCATTGCTCCCGGTGGCACTGCCAGCCTCTGATTTGATTCGCAGCTCTCGGGGCTGGGATTTGCGTCCTTCTGCAGGCTTAGTCAGGAGGTGCAACCCTGCCCAGTTAACGGCCTGATTGAAGTGTCAGATCTCCCAGGGGGAAGGGATAGGGACTTCCATCGACTCTCCGACCTCCCAGAGAGAAGGGATAGGGGGTTCCCATCGACTCTCCGACCTCCCAGAGAGAAGGGATAGGGGGTTCCCATCGACCTTCCGACCGCCCAGAGAGAAGGGACTGGGGGTTCCCATCGACTCTCCGACCTCCCAGAGAGAAGGGACAGGAAGGGCTCCCATCGACACTCCGACTGGTGGGCGAGACATCCATCGTCCACGCTAAACCCCAGTCAGTATGTTTTGTTCTTGGTTGCACTGGCTATGCCTGGTACCCCAGCAGGATCTCTCTCTGAGAAACAAAGGGGGACAATTGAGGGGGGGGGAAGAAAGTAAATGTTAAAAAGTCAGCTCAGCCGTGTGTGACACCTAAAAGTGGCTAATTGAAGAACTCCCTGGTGGAAGTCCACACACTGTTGCAATTATTCCCAAGGTCAACAGTTCTGCAATGTTTTTGTTATTCTTTGGCAGAATGTGCCAGAGGCTTTGAAAATAGAAGCAGCTTGTTATTATCACGCCAAGGCCAGTGCTTACGCAGGGGCGATGGGAAGTTCTCACAGCTTTCCTCTTGTTTTACAGCTGCTGGCATTCTGCCTGAACTTTGTGCTGTCTGGTGCCCTGGTGACGGAGAATGTCCGCCTCTGGCACTGGTCTGGAATTGCCACCTCTCTGCCAATATTTGCCACCTCATTCTGTTGCCACCCGTAAGTGACGCGAAGATACGGCAGCAGCAAACTGTTTGCTTTTGCGATTGATAACGTAGCTACGCAAGGCAGATAGATTGGCTCAAGGAAATGATGCTCTTTTATAAGTTTAGTTATTAGTGCCACAAGTAGGTTTACATTAACACTGCAATGAAGTTACTGTGAAAATCCCCTAGTCGCCACACTCTGCCGCCTGTTCGGGTACACTGAGGGAGAATTTAGTGTGGCCAATACACCTAACCAGCACGTCTTTCGGGCTGCGGAAGGAAATCGGAGCACCCGGAGGAAACCCATGCAGACACGGGGAGAATGTGCAGACTCCACACAGACAGTGACCCAAGCCAAGAATTGAACCCGGGTCCCTGGTGCTTTGAGGCAGCAGTGCTAACCACTGTGCCACCGTGCTGCCCATCATACAATCATACAAGGGTTAATTTACAATGCACTCTTTCATGTTCATTTGAAAGCAGGAACATCATGGTGGGGTGAAATCCCTGTCTTGGCCTCCTAGTGTACAAAGCCCTGCCCTCGGATCATTAAGGACAAAAATCAATATCGCTGACTCACACCCAGACCTGTTCACCCATCACCCCGACCCACATTGGAATCCAGTCTGCCAATGGCTTCATTTTCAAATTCTCACCCTTGTTTCAAATGCTTCTCTGGTCTCCCCCTTCCTATCTCCCTACTCTCCTACAACGCCCCCTCCCCCTCTCTCTCCATTCCTCCACTTCAGTGGTCTCTAGTTTTAATCACACCACCATTGGTTGTTCTGCCTTCAGCTCCAAAATTCTCTCCCGAATCCATCCATATCCCTTTCTTTCTCCTCCATTTAAGATTCTCCTTAAAACATTCCATGGCCGACTGCTTGGTCAGCTGTCTTAACATCTTCTTTTGTGCCTCAGGGTCACATCTTGTGTAATACTCCACTGAAGCACCATGGGACATTTTACTGTATTAAAGGCACTATATAAATGCAAAGTTGTTGTCGCTTACCTGAGTATGATACAACATGGAAACCATTGTCAATCACCTGCTGACTCAACGGCTGAAGTTTCCCTTCCCCCCACCCCCCGCCCCCACCCCACCCAAACCCACGCCCGCCGCATCGGCAACTTGTCGTTCATTGAATCATAAATCCCTACAATGCAGAAGGCGACCATTTGGACCATTGAATCTGCACCAACCCTCCGACAGAGGATCCCACCCAGGCCCTTTCGACTAACCCCATGAATTTACCCCGCTAATCCCTCTAACCTAAACATATTGGGACACTAAGGGGCAATTTAGCATGGCCAATCCACCTAACCCACACATCTTTCGGACTGTGGGAGGAAACCGGAGCACCCGGAGGGAACCCACACAGACACGGGGAGAACGTGCAGACTCCGCACAGTGAGTGACCCAAGCCGGGAATCGAACCTGGGTCCCTGGCGCTGTGAGGCAGCAGTGCTAACCACTGTGCCACCGTGCAGCAGGATACGTTGTAAGTCTGAGTTGATTTTAAACCTCCCCCCTCTCCCATTGTGTTTTGAACCCCCCCCCCGCCTCTCTACCCAGCACTGTCCCACAGTCCCTTGTTTTATTTCAGAAGATTAGACTGCCCTGTTCAGCAGTGACAGTGTGAATGGCGTTGCAATTGGATTCCTTCACTCATTTTCTCACCCATTCCATTCCCAAACCCCCACAACTGTCTTGCACTCATTGCGACAAATATCTTTCATAGTTGTACGGCCAAGAGGGAATTAGCGACCAGGCAAACAACTGGCCCCGGGATCAATAAAGCTCCTGATCTCTTTGAGGACAGCTTTGATCACTCATCATGAGGCTGACAGAATCAGTTAGAAGTGTGGGAAATATTTGATGTTGAAGTCGGTCGTTGACCTTCAAATGTAAGCTTGCATCATGGTTTCTCTCTAATGTTCTGTGTCAAGACTAGTGCTTCCCATATACTTCAACCTCAGAGGGCAATCAGTGGAGCGAATGAATAGTGTCTTCAAGCAAGCGACCATCATTACCTTCATCTTTTACACAGTAGTAAGTTACTTTGCCTGTATTCCTACTGGAGCTTTGCTGTTGGTGTAGTCACTGAGTGCTGGTGGGGTGGAAATTCAGGGTCTAAGTCCTACCTGACTCCTGAACGAAGTAGGGGCAGAACTTCCAGTAAGATAACTCCCATTCCACTCTGCAGTGGAACAGGCCAGACCCTGACTCTGAAATTAAGTTGCATTTTACACTTTTCAAAGCAGCTTATTTCAAATTCATAGAATCATAGAATCCCTACAGTGCAGAAGGAGGCCATTCGGCCCATCGGGTCTGCACCGACCACAATCCCACCCAGGCCCTTCCCCCCATAACCTTGCATATTTACCCTGCTAATCCCCTTGACACTAAGGGGCAATTTAGCACGGCCAATCAACCTAACCCGCACATCTTTGGACTGTGGGAGGAAACTGGAGCACCCGCAGGAAACCCACGCAGACACGGGGAGAATGTGCAAACTCCGCACAGACAGTGACCCAAGCCAGGAATCAGACCCGGGTCCCTGGCGCTGTGAGGCAGCAGTGCTAACCACTGTGACACCACCAAATTGCGTAAGATAAAAGGACGCAGCTTTAAGCGAGTAACGGCAAACTTGGAACTGATATCTGTAAGGTTCTGACCTGGGCAGTGAGGAGAGGGGGTGTGTGGGGGGGTGTGGTGAACCATCGTTGGTTCCCACTGGATAGTACTGAGCCAGGGGCTGGCCAGTACTACAAGGATGTACATATGTTACTGTTGGATTGTGCTACTGTTGCTGTTGGGTTAGGGTGGGGTTGTTACACCTGTGTTTGTTACTGTTGTGGCACATCCCAGTCGGGCTCCGCCTCCTGGGAGAGGTATAAGAGTCCCTGCTCTGGCCGGGACCCCTTCAGTCTGGGATAGTGTACTTAAGTTCTGATAGCTTCATTAATAGTAAATAAAAGCCTTCATTTACTGAAGCCTCGAGCCTCGTGTCTAAATTGATGTGCATCAGGGGGGTAATTTTACTTTGTAAGGGGGTAATACTCGAGCAGACACCTTTTACTCTCCTCACATTTATTTCGATGGAAGCGAATGGGGTGTGCTATATAACCGGCTGTTAATTCAATATGGACTGTTTTTAACTTTGACCCGAAGGCAAATGTTTCCCCTTCACCCATCTTATATATTTCCAAGGCAACGCTGAGATTACTGAAAGCTAGAATGAAGTGTGGGTTGAGCGCTGAGTGGTACACTGGACACGTTGAGGGGGTTCAGCTTGTACACATCACCTCCGGAAACAAGGACGGAGGGTTGGCCACGTTCCAGCCAGGATGGCGTGTGATTTGAAGGGAAATATGAAAGGGTTCTAGATGGCAGAGGTCACAGGTCATCAGGAGGTGCTGCTCCGTATTGTCTCGGGGGATGGGAGGTTGCTAATCATACTGATATCTTTCACGCGTTTGGATTTGGAATGTTTTGGTTATGATACTGTGATTTTTATTTTCCTTAGACATTATTCTTCAGAAAATATTCAGAAAACTAAGCCAATCAAGATCCGCTCTTTATGTTGTGTTATTTTCTTTTTTCAGGTTGGTTTATGTGGCTACCTGCCGCTGACTGAAGCTGTACCGGGAGATATCCTCGCTGCTTTACCCCCAAACTTTGTAACACATGGGATGCGTGCTATATTTTTCATCTCCCTCGCATTGAGCTTCCCACTGGTTATTCTACCTTGTCGCCAAGCCATTAGCACGCTCCTCATTGAACAACAGGTTGGTTCATTATTAATCGCCGTGGTTACCAGGAACAACTCAACATCTGGCTAAGGGGAAGAGAAAGCCGAAGGATAATCTAATTGAGGTCTTCGCTCATTAACAGGCTGGGAGAGAAGATGTTTCCACTTGTGGGGAGACCCAAACCAAGGGCCATCAATACAAGATAGTCACATATAAATTCAATAAGGAATTCAGGAGAAACTTCTTTATTTAGAGAATGGTTAGGATGTGGAACCTGCCACCATAATTGGAGTGGTTGAGGTGGGCAGCATTTAAGGGGAAGTGATGCACATCAATTTAGACACGAGGCTCGAAGCTCAGTAAATGAAGGCTTTTATTTACAATTAATGAAGCTATCAGAACTTATGTACACTATCCCAGACTGAAGGGGTCCCGGCCAGAGCAGGGACTCTTATACCTCTCCCAGGAGGCGGAGCCCGACTGGGATGTGCCACAACACTATCATACAAAGGTGTAACAACCCCACCCTAACCCCAACAGCAACAATAGCACAATCCAACAGTAACATATGTACATCCTTGTAGTACTGGCCAGCCCCTGGCTCAGCACTATCCAGTGGGAACCAACGATGGTTCACCACATTCACCCCTCCTTTGAAAACAAAGGCCGGCGGGGTACAAAAACCAGAATAAAATGTCAGCAGTCTATAAATTCAGACGGTCAGGGGGACCGCACCGTCATTGTGACCTCCTCAATACCGGCGGTGACACCGGAGTAGGCACTTGCGGTGGCGTTCTCCCCAAAACGGCGTCCAGCTGTTCTTCCACGGACTCACAGGCTGGTTGACCCTGAGGTGACGGTAGTCCAGGGGATCCTGACACGCCCTGCGGTGGCAACCATCTTCTGGGCTCAGGCAAGCTGTACATGGGAGTAAAATGGTTAAGCAATGGTTCCGATGCTGCCCGCGCCGTGTCTGGGGAAGAAATGAGAGATAATGGGTTTGTTACTGGGGGTATGGGAGCGACAGGAGTTGCTACGTCCCCTGCTGGCGCCAGATCTCGGATCGAGACCGTGTCCTCTCGCCCGTCAGGGTATGCCACATAGGCATACTGAGGGTTGGCGTGGAGGAGATGGACCTGTTCGACCAAGGGGTCGGACTTGCGGGCCCTTACATGTCGCCGCAGGAGGATGGGTCCTGAGTACGTCAACCAAGACGGTAAAGAAATCCCCTAGGAAGACTTCCGAGGGAATGAGAACATCCTCTCGTAAGGAGTAGCATTGGTTGCCGTACACAGGAGGGAGCGAATAGAGTGAAGCGCATCAGGGAGCACCTCTTGCCAACAGGAGACTGGAAGACCTTTGGATTTCAACGCCAGTAAGACAGCCTTCCAGACTGTAGCATTCTCTCGTTCCACCTGTCCATTACCCCTAGGGTTGTAACTCGTGGTCCTACTAGAGGCAATCCCGTATGACAGCAGGAATTGCCTCAAGTCATCGCTCATGAACGACGAGCCCCTGTCACTATGGATGTAGCTGGGGTACCCGAACAGGGTAAAAAGATCACGGAATGCCTTGATCACCGTGGCAGCGGATGTATCCGAGCAGGGGACAACAAAAGGGAACCGGGAGTACTCATCGATGATGTTTAGAAAGTACACGTTCCAATCTGTTGAGGGAAGGGGGCCCTTAAAATCAACACTCAGTCTCTCGATGGGACGAGTGGCCTTGACCAAATGTGCCCGGTCAGGTCGGTAAAAGTGCGGTTTGCATTCCGCACAAATCCGACAGCTCCTTGTTACCGACCTGACGTCCTCCACCGAGTAAGGCAGGTTGCGGGCTTTTACAAAGTGGTAGAACCGAGTGACCCCAGGATGGCACAGATCATTATGGAGGGCGTTCAAACGATCCTCCTGAATACTAGCGCATGTTCCACGCGAGAGGGCATCCGAGGGCTCATTGAGTTTCCCTGGACGATACATGATATCGTAATTATAGGTGGAGAGTTCAATTCTCCACCGCAAGATCTTGTCATTCTTGATCTTGCCCCTCTGCGTGTTGTTAAACATGAACGCCACGGACCGCTGGTCCGTGATCAGGGTGAACCGTTTTCCCGCCAAGTAATGGCGCCAGTGTCTGACGGCCTCCACAATGGCCTGGGCCTCCTTTTCCACCGCTGAATGCTGAATTTCGGGGCCTTGGAGGGTGCAGGGAAAAAATGCGACGGGCCTGCCCGCCTGGTTAAGTGTGGCGGCCAGGGCGAAATCAGATGCATCGCTTTCCACCTGAAAGGGGATGGACTCATCAACAGCGTGCATCGTAGCTTTCGCGATGTCGTCTTTCAATTTCTTGAAGGCCAATTGGGCCTCTGGCGTTAGGGGAAAAGTCATGGACTTAATAAGCAGACGGGCTTTGTCCGCGTAGTTGGGAACCCACTGCGCATAATAAGAGAAGAAGCCTAGGCATCTTCTCAGTGCTTTTGCGCTAGCGGGCAAGGGAAGTTCAGCAAGGGGGCGCATACGGTCTGGATCAGGGCCAATGACCCCGTTTTCCACCACGTATCCTAGGATGGCTAAACGGCGCGTACGGAACACACACTTCTCCCTGTTGTAGGTCAAGTTCAGGCGAGATGCAATGCGTAAGAAGTTCAGGAGGTTTGTGTCGTGGTCCTGCTGGTCATGGCCGCAGATGGTGACATTATCCAGGTACGGGAAGGTAGCCCGCAGCCCGTTCTGGTCCACCATTCAGTCCATAGCACGCTGGAAGACCGAGACCCCATTGGTGACACCAAAGGGAACCCTGAGAAAATGATACAAGCGACCATCCGCCTCAAAAGCCGTGTATTGTCGGTCCTCTGGGCGAATGGGGAGTTGGTGGTAGGCGGACTTGAGGTCTATGGTGGAGAACACCCGGTACTGCGCAATCCGATTGACCATATCAGATATGCACGGGAGAGGATACGCATCCAGCTGCGTATATCGGTTAATGGTCTGACTGTAGTCAATGACCATCCGGGGTTTGTTCCCGCTCTTGACCACCACAACCTGTGCTCTCCACGGACTAACACTGGGTTGTATGATCCCTTCTTTGAGGAGCCGCTGAACCTCAGATCTAATGAAGATCCGATCCTCAGTGCTGTAACGCCTACTTTTAGTAGCGATGGGCTTGCAGCCTGGTACCAGATTCTGAAATAAGGAGGGTGTGGTGATCTTTAACGTCGAGAGATTGCAGGCAGGGCGCGTTGGGCAATTTGGAGGCTGCTGCTGTTTTCCCACTGCCAGTGAAGGGAGTGGCCCACCGTACTGTAGGATTACACTCCTCAAGTGGACCATGAAGTTTAGTCCGAGAAGTATTGGCGCGCAAAGATACGGCAACACAAGGAGCTTGAAGTGCTCGTAAACTGTGCCTTGTACTTTCAAGGTTACCACGCAACTCCCTAGCACGGCAACAGACCAGGATCTTGATGCCATAGAGATTGTCTGTTTGGCAGGTTGAATCTGGAGTCCACACCTCTTCACAGTGTCTGGGTGGATAAAGCTCTCAGTGCTCCCGCTGTCAAACAGACAATAAAGCACATGATTGTTTACCTGGATATTCATCATTGAACGATCGAGTCTATGAGGCTTGGCCTGGTCCAGGATGATCGACGCCACCGTTGGTTCATGAACGCCACTGCAGGCAGCTGAAAACGATGCGGAGGACCCCTGCTGGTCGTTCGTGGTCAGTGTCGACCAACATGGCTGCCCCCATGAATCGCACGTGGGTGAGGGCGCCAAACTCCGCGACCCCTGGTGGTCATACTCCTCCGACTCCGTCGACCGTAATGGCGTCGTCCTGGCCTCGCATGTGGACGGACCCCGCGACGACTTCGACGATGATGATGATCCAAGCTCCGAAGAATCGCAGGCCGCACTGCCGTTCCTGGGTTTCGATCGGCACACTTTTGCATAATGCCCTTTTTTACCGCATGCGGTGCACAATACCGCTTTAGCGGGACACTTTTGCCGGGTGTGTTTTGCTCCTCCACAGAAATAGCACCGCGGGCCGCACGGGGCTGCAGCCGTCGTCTGGCCCGAATGGGAGCACGCCATTACACAACATTTCGAACCCGAGGGGCGAGGAGGGATTTGCGACTGCTCCTGCCACATTGTCTCCACGTGGTCCTCTGGATATAAGACTAAGCTCTTTGAAGCTGACTCGAGCATCTCTGCTAACTCGATGGCCTGGGTAAGATTAAGGTTACCCTTTTCCAACAGTTTGAGACGGATGTACGACGATCCGACCCCGGCCACAAACGCATCTCGGGCGAGGTCGTACATGCTCTGCTCAGCCGACACAGCTTTGCAGTCACAGCCCCTGGCTAGCTGTAAGAGCTCATTGGCATAGTCCTCCATCATTTCGCCCGACTGCCGTCGTCGAGTGGCGAGGAGGTAACGAGCGTGTATCTCGTTAGGTGGTTTTGTATAGCGCTTCTTTAGAAGCTCGAGGGCCTTAGGGTAATTAGTGGCCGCACGGATCGCGAGGTAGACTGTGTCGCTTACCCTCGCATGGTGGACCTGGAGTCTGTCATCATCTGTGGTGACCGCTGAGGAGGCTGCTAGGTAATCTTCGAAACACTTCAGCCAGTGGTCGAAGGTGTTAGAAGCGCCCACCGCACGTGGATCTAGCGTCAGACGTTCTGGCTTGAGAATTTGCTCCATACTCTTCTTTTTTTTTCCGTCGAGAGTTTAATAATAGTAAATAAAATTGATGCACATCAATTTAGACACGAGGCTCGAAGCTCAGTAAATGAAGGCTTTTATTTACTATTAATGAAGCTATCAGAACTTATGTACACTATCCCAGACTGAAGGGGTCCCGGCCAGAGCAGGGACTCTTATACCTCTCCCAGGAGGCGGAGCCCGACTGGGATGTGCCACAACACTATCATACAAAGGTGTAACAACCCCACCCTAACCCAACAGCAACAATAGCACAATCCAACAGTAACATATGTACATCCTTGTAGTACTGGCCAGCCCCTGGCTCAGCACTATCCAGTGGGAACCAACGATGGTTCACCACAGGAAGTTAGAGACAGACCTGAGGAAAAGAAGAATAGAAAATGATGCTGATAGAATGAGGTGAAGTCAAGGTGGGAAGAGACTTGCGAGGAGCACAAATACCCTTGTAGATCAATTGAGCTGATTGGTTTGTTTCCCTGTGAATTCTGGCTGGGATTTTGCCGCTGTTCCTGCCAGCGGGATCTTCTGGTCTTGCCAATTGCGAGCCCACTCCCGCCACTGGGTAACCTGTGGCAGAGGGTGCAAACAGCAAGAAAATCCGTTCACAGCGGTGGGACTGGAAGATCCCGCCACCAGCCAATGGTGGGCCACCTCTGTCACCGCAAAACACACCACACGGGAGGTGGGGCAGTGGGGAGATCGTACAACCCAGCCAAATATTCTTTCTAATGGCTTCAGTTTCCAACCAAGCTTTCAACTCCTATTTACAGCAACAGAGTCATTCCCAGTAACAGACTGGGGCTGTAACGATACTGTAACGGGGGCCACTGTGAAAATCAGAGACCTGGGGTTTCTGGATGGTTTTGCAAAACTGATGAAACCACCTCAATCTGATTGGCCATCAGCTCTCCAAGGCACGTTGGCTACTGCCAATCAAAGCTCATTGGAGTATAAAATGGCAGCAGGCTTGTCGGACTCAGCGGGGAGGTGTTCCCGAACCCCACGCCATCCGGAAAATTCAGACCTATAGCTCGCAGGCTACAGCTAATACCCATACCTACACTATAGTCACTGCACAATAGCAGCAAAGACAAGACCCGGGATTCTCCCAAAACAAAACTAAGTGCCCGACGGGCGGGAAAACGGGAGAATTTCCCACCTGTTTTTTGGGCGTACTTACCTGAATGAATCTCAGACACTGTGCAACGCAGAGTACCTCAGACTGATTCACGCTGAAAAGTAGAGGGCGGGGCCTATTCCTGCCTGAGAGGCTGGCAGCATAGTGCTGAGCAGGCCACTGTGCAGGCGCCGACCTGTCCGTGGGGAGATCAGCACATGCTCACTAGTCCCCCCTTCACCAGCTTCCCAAGCACTGACCCCCAATTGCTGGCTGTCCCAGAACCTCCCCGATCGTTGGCCTATCAGACCCCCCCCCATCCTGGGCAAGCCCTGATCTATCCCGCTACACCCAATGGCCAGCCCCAACCTACCCCCCCATGTAAGGTCTGCACCCCCCACCCCCAACAGCCAGGCCCGATTGCCCTCCTCCCCCCCCCTCTCCCACCAATCCTCTTGCAGAGTGCCAGCAGCTCCCCCCCACCACCGATTACCCCCAATAGGCCCCACTCCCAGTAGGTGGATTGGCCATGCCAAATTGCCCCTTAGTGTCCAAAGATGTATGGGATAAGTGGATTGGCTATGCTAAGTTGCCCCTTAGTGTCCAAAGATGTGTAGGAAGGTGCATTGGCCATGCTAAATTACCCTTTAGTGTCCAAAGATGGTTAGGTTAAGTGCATTGGCCATGCTAAATTACCCTTTAGTGTCCAAAGATGTATAGGTTAGGTGGATTGGCCATGGTAAATTGCCCCTTTGTGTCTAAAGATGTGTAGGTTAGGTGGATTGGCCGTGGTAAATTGCTCCTTAGTATCTAAAGGTATGCAGGTTAGGTGGATTAGCCATGATAAAATGGTTATGGGGATAGGGTGGGAGTGGGCCTGGGTGGGTCAGTGCAGACTCAATGGGCCGGATAGCCTCTTTCTGGGAATTTCATTTGAGGATTTGATTAAAACAGGGCTGAATACTTGAAGGGAAAGGTCTCTTCAATGTGACTTGTAGTATATTTAAGGGAAAATTTGATGAGTATATGAAGATGAAAATAAATGAAGAATGTGTTGATGGCGTGAGATGAAGGAGGAGGTTCATGTAAAGTGGGGCCAAGTGGCTGCCTCCAATCAACAATTCTGTGGTGCAAACTCAAACTAATTCAATGGGTGGGAGTTTATAACCTCGCTCATCCCGAAACTGTAAAATCCCACCCAAGGTCAATGGACCTTTCCATGGTCTGCCCCTCACCCGCTCTGATTGTCGTGGCGGGCGGGATGGTAAAATTCCGGTATATGACTCCTTATGTGCGCAAGCCAATGGTGCCTAGCCATTGCACAGAGCCCAACTCTTCTTAGCTTCAACTAAAACTGAGCCAGTGAGAACTGAACAAACATCACCAAAGTCCCAGATCAACATAGGCTGCTTGGCACCTTTTTGAGAGAGAGAGAGCTGACTGATGGTGATTTAACCTGAGGGTCACCACACAAGGGGTAAGGTCAAGAAGGCAGGGCTTTCATGAGTAACATCAGCCAGTGTAGGAATTGAACCCACACTGTTAGCATTACTCTGCATCGCAAACCATCAATCCAGCCAACTGAGCTAAACCGACTGAAATATCTCACAACAAGCTAGGCCAGTTAACATTTGGGTGACTTGTGCCACCCAACGTTTGTTGTTTGTATACGATTTGAGAATTAGATAAGGTGGGCCGCTCTGAATCAAGTTTGGCAGGGGATAGAATGGGCCAGGAATGGAAATCTAGGAGGGTGGATTTCAATTTTGACTTCAAGCTAAATTTCCAAGGCTGTACAGGTCACAATTGGAAATTTTAGGTGCCCAATTTCACCACTGAATGGAGCCGGAATCTTCCGGTCCCACCCGTGATAGAAAACATGGCGTGGAGGACGGAAAAATTAGAGAGGCAGCCAGAAATTTATCTGCCTTTCAGAAAATCCTGGCCAAAGTGGAATACTTGACAAATGTTCAACAATGAAAAACTAAACAGGAAGTTTATTTATTAATGTCACAAGTAGGCTTACATTAACACTACAGTGAAGTTACTGTGAAAATCCCCTAGTGGCCACACTCCGGCGCCTGTTCGGGTACACTGAGGGAGAATTTAGCATGGCCAATTCACCTAACCAGCACGTCTTTCAGACTGTGGGAGGAAACCGGAGCGCCCGGAGGAAACTCACACAGAAAAGGGGAGAACTTGCAAACTCCACACTGACCCAAGCCAGGAATTGAACCCGGTTCCTTGGCGCTGTGAGGCTAACCACTGTGCCACCGTGCCGCCCAAAGAAACAGCAGGCAAATGAGACTGCGGGAGAAAACTTTAACCTGGTGTTGTTAAAACTCTTACAAGGTCATAGCCACAGAGAATCAAATTTACATTTTGCGATTGGAATTAATGAGAAAATATCCAGTTGCAAGTGAGTAAACTGAATATATACTGAAAACATAAAGTATATTGGGAGTAGCCCAGATAGCCAGGCTAATGGACTTGGGTTCAAACCCTAGATGGTGGAATTTGAATACAATGAATAAATCTGGAATTTAAAGCTAGTCTCCATAATGGCGACCATGACAGCTATCGTCGATTGTTGTAAAAACCCATCTGGTTCACTAATGCCCCTTTTGGGAATGAAATCTGCTGTCCTTACCTGGTCTGGCCAGGTGGTGGACTTTTAATTACCCTCTGAAGTGGCCGAGCAAGACACTCAGTTCAAGGGCAATTAGGGATGGGCACCACTATACTCAGCGACGCCCGTGTCCCAGAAAAGAATAGTGACATAAATCATTGCAACATACAAGGACTCGAATAAAATCATGAATTTAAAATGATATCTTACTGAACTTAGACTTTGGGGCAGAAATTTCCACCCCATATTGTTCTATTGAAAGGGAATTGATTAAAGTAACGCATTAGCTTAAATGGTACGATTAAAGATCCTTCCATTCACTCTAAGCTTCCTCAGAAGGTGATGGAGGCAGGGTCATTGAATATTTTTAAGGCGGAGGTAGATAGATTCTTGTTGATCAAGGGAATCAAAGGGGGGAGGTAGATGGGAATGTGGAACTTGAAACACAAACAGATCAGCCATGCTCTTATCGAATGGTGCAGCAGGCTCGAGGGGGCCGAATGGCCTACTCCTGCTCCTATTTTGTAACTGACAGGATGTCCTACTGTGTGTGTTGTGGAAAACACGACTCAGAGTGTGCTCGCTGTGTCTTATATTTTCTGATTGTGCTTGAAAAATAGTGAGAACGATTCAACAATCACAGGTATATTTGTTACATATTTTACAGAAGGAAGATGGCACATTCTCAGTAAGTGGAGATATGCCCTTTCATCAGCATGTAGCAGCCACAGTTTTAATCGTTTACTGCACCATGAGCCTGGGCGTTCTGGTACCAAACGGTAAGTCCAACTAGTGTGTGAGCTGGAACCAATAGGCCTCCCCATCTCCCCGTGTCTGCGTGGGTTTCCTCCGGGTGCTTCAGTTTCCTCCTACAATCCAAAGATGTGTAGGTTAGGTGATTGGCCATGCTAAGTTGCTCCTTAGTGTCCCAAGATGTTAGATTAGGGGATTAGTGGGGTAAATGCACGGGGTTATGGAGATAGTTGCGGGGGGGGCGGGGGGGGTCTGAATAAGATGCTCTTTTGGAGAGTCAGTGTAGACTCAATGGGCCAAATGGCCTTCTTCTGAACTGTAGGGATTCTCTGGATTCCACGGAACAGTACTGGAGTGATTTAATATAATGGGGGAACAGGCTCGGGGTCGGGGGGTAGGTGGGTTGGGTGAAGGGGTGCACTGAATCGCTTACTCCTGGTTCGTACATTGGTACGCAACAGGGGTTTCTGTTTAACCCTAACAACACACTACAACACCAAATATATATCTGTACTTGATCCATAACGTGTGAAGCCTTGCAGGTAAGAGGTGAACTTCACAACATCGAGCATAAGGAAAATATGACAAAAGGACCAGACAGGAGAGAGAGAGAGTCCAAAGATGTGCAAGTTAGGTTGATTGGCCATGATAAATTGCCCTTTAGTGTCAGGGGGACTAGTAGGGTAAATATGTGGGGCTACAGGGGTAGGGCCTGGGTGGGATTGTGGTCGGTGCAGACTCGATGGGCCAAATGGCCTCCTTCTGCACTACAGGGATTTAAAAAAAGTTTAGAAACACAGCAAGTTGTTATGATGTGGAATGCATTGCCTGAATGGGTGGTGGAAGCAGTTTTAATAGGACTGTCGAAAGAGAATGGGATCGATATGTGAAGGGGAAGTAATTTGCCAGGTGATGTGAAAAGAGCAGAAACTAATCGGATAGAAGCAGCAACCAGGACGACACAATGGGTTAAATAGCCTCCGTCGTGCCCTGTGATTCCAGTAAAGCCCAAACACGTCACAATTCAGGAGAATCTCTTTTCCTGCTTCTTATGAACTGCATTTTGCCGATGGCTGCAAGTACAGAACATAAAGGGTTATTCAAGCTCCAAGTTAAAGGAAGGACATGTCCGATCTGTACACCCCTGACTCCAGCTGGATTCTGATTGCCCTGCCTGTGTTGTTGGTTTTTTCAGTGGAGACTGTGTTAGGAATAATGGGAACCACCATGGGGAGCTTCATCTGCTTCATCTTTCCATCTGTGATTCACGCTAAACTGCAGAAACATACTTTCACAGGAAGAGTGAGTATAACTTGATGACGTTGTTATGCTCTGAACCTTAGCAGGTTAAGATGGTCATTTACTATTACACATTCAGTGGTTACAGCTTCCACCTTCACACCTCAATGGACTTTATTCCCGTCAGGCTGTTCCTTAACGTCAAAGGGTTAGATTTTCTTTGCTAGTCACCTGGTGGGATGATTTTTAAAATACTAAAAATCTGAATTGCAAACCCATGCCGCCTACTTCCAGTTTCAATGGGAGGCAGGACAGCGGGCAGGCAGAAGGCATGTTGTCAATTTAATTCTTATTATGATGTTGCATGCCTCATATTTAACCCATATTTTAAACTTAACCCTGGCTCCCTCCTGCCCTCAGAAAACACAATGGCTAAAGGGAGGTGATGATGTTGATCCGGGAGCGAAGTGCCTTTCCATTTAGAACTGGATCCAGTTTACCTGCTTTACCATCTGTAACCAGACACCACTTCCTACTCAGACCTCCCCAACCCCAGCCACCTGGCTGGTTCCTGGCTTCATATTCCGAATGGTTTCTGTTCCGCAGCTTCCCTGATCTCCCCAGGCTCCAAGACTCCAATCTTCCTCTCCCCTCCAGCGTCCCCAATCTTCCCCGGTTCCCCTTTACTCCCCGATTGCGGCCTAGTGCTGAACGCCTAGTGCTGAAGGCCTAACCACCTGACAGCCAACTGCCTCTCAATCTGACTGTCAGCGGTCAGGTATCGGAGACAAATAATGATAATCAAATCCTGGCAGTAAATCCGGCAGGTCCTTGGGGAAACCAGTTCCTCTGGGTTTCTCGAAATATCAGTTCCTTCCTGAGCCCCTCCTTGTTTCAGAACTGAAGAATTCTCTGCTGGATGTTGGGCTTTAAATTTGAAAAGTCTCCTTGGCATAATTCTAACTTCAGCCCACCAAATCAACACCAAACGATTCCGTGTTGCTCTAACCTGTACTTTGGGGCCAACCTGTTACTCGGGAGCATTCTACTGCGTTGTATTTACAGTCATGATGTGGAGATGCCGGCATTGGACTGGGGTAAACACAGTAAGAAGTTTAACAACATCAAGTTAAAGTCCAACAGGGTTGGATTTTAACCTGGTGTTGTTAAACTTCTTATTGTATTTACAGCACAGGAACACAGCATAGGCCCAACTTGTCCGCGCCAATGAACGCAAGCCACTTCCTACCTCTACTTCATTTCACCAGTTTATCAACATACAAATAACAGCAGCAATTCTGGCATGAGTTCAAGGTATAAAATTGCACACCAGCATATCATTTACTCCTTGAATCGTTACCCTGGCTTCCCGAGATGTGGCTGGCTGAGGATCAGAGTAAACAGGCCTGGAGATGAGGAAGAGCAGGAAGAGGGACCCCACATCAGAAGGGTAAGGGTGGAGGTGTGCGATGATGCAGAGGTGCAGTGGGAAATCTTTATGACAGAGAAAAATAAGGAGTCAGAAGCTCCGCAAACAGAATGCTAAAGGTGCAAACAATGTGGACCAGCTTGAGATAGTGTCCGGAGGCCGGGCGGGGCGGTGGGGGGGAGGGGGGAGGAGTGGGAGAGGGGATTGGAAACGGTGAACCAGATATGGAGTCTGTCATGGAGGTCAAATACAATAGCCTCAATCTGTCGGTGCAGACTCGATGGGCCAAATGGCCTCCTTCTGCATTGTAAGATTCTATGATTCTATGATCATGGAGGCAAGACAGGGGGCTGAGAAAGGGTTGAGTTGAAGGTCCCCTTGTGTGCAGATGATAGCACCAACAGTAAATGGCTTCCTGGAGTACTCGCAAGATTATGGTCCTGGGGTGGGAACAGAAGCCATTGTTGGAGTTGCTCTGGTGCTGAACAGGCAATAGGAATGGAATCAAGGGAGGGTGGTCAACTGCATTGAACAAGGAGAATGATGTTGCTGGCACTACGGTCTGGGAGGCTGACATTCATTAGGAGTTCCTTATTCACGGAGCAACACGGGGTTTAGCATCACTCATGTCCAGCCTCTAATACCAAGGACAAGTCATTGAATGTATTCAAGAAAGAGATAGATAATAGATTAGATTTTAATGGCAGCATGGGCTATGGGGAGCAAGCAGAAGATGACATTGAGATGAAGGATCAGTCATTATCATACTGAATGGCAGAGCAGGCTCAAAGGGCTGAATAGCCTACTCGTGCTCCTAGTGTCAATGTTTGTAATAACGATTGATGAGTCAATATGATGTACTGCTTTGATCTTTTTGACAATCACTGATTACATTTGTGATTTTGTACAACTGACATGGCGTGGCACTGTGTGGAAAGTGTGCTGAACCTGCGCTCCTAGGAACACGGGAAAGATAACAGGAACTAGAGCTATTGTCCCAAGCTGCCTTCTTACTGGGCAAGCAGCATTGCACTGGGGCCTCCTCTGCTCAGAATAGATGATGTGAAGGCTCATACTCAATGATCAGGGAGTCCATGCTGGGGAAATACTCACTCTATCAAACATTCCCAGGTCAGATAATGGCATGCGAATAATACTCAAGAAATCATTCTTTGCTCTTCCCTGACCTCAGGACCGTCCCTCGGGGCAGCAGGATAATGATTCCATGAAGCAATCTCTTCAAGGAGCAAATTATGTTTGTCATGGTGGCAAAATGTTTAGCACTACTGCCTCACAGCGACAGGGACCTGGGTTCAATTCCAGCCTCGGGTCACTATCTGTGTGAAGTTTGTATGTTCTCCCCGTGTCTGCGTGGGTTTCCTCCAGGTGCTCCAGTGGTCCAAAAGCTGTGCGGGTCTGGTGGATTGGCCATGCTAAATTGCCCCTTAGTGTCCCATGATGTGTAGGTTACAGGGATTAGCGGGGTAATACATGGGGTTATGAGAAAGGACCTGGGTGGGATCCTCTGTCGGAGGGTTGGTGCAGACTCAATGGGCCGAATGGTCTCCTTCTGCATTGTAGGGGTTCATGATTCTATAAATCATAAGATGTCCAAAGATATGCGGGTCAGGTGGATTGGCCATGCTAAATTGACCCTAGTGTCAGGGGGACTAGTAGGGTAAATGTGTGGCGTTACTGGAATAGGGCCTGGGTGGGATTGTGGTCGGTACAGTCCACAGGTTAGGTGGATCGACCATGTTAAATGACCCCTTTTCTGTGTTGGGTAGGGGGATTAGCAGGGTAAATACGTAGGGAAAAGGTTTGGGTAATATACTCTATCGCAGAGTTGGTGCAGACTCGATGGACCAAATGGCCTCCTTCTGCACTGCAGGGATTCTATTCTATTCTATGATATGCAATTTCATACCTTGCCAGACCTGCTATTGCTATTCATATAGAATCATAGAATATTGACAAGCTGAGATGAAATAAAGATGGGAAGAGACTTGGGTATAGCACGCTCATTGGAATGGCCCTCTTTGGCCATATGGTCTGTTTCTGTGTTGTTTCCATGTAACAGATTGGTCCAAGATGTTCAACGCAGAACAGTTCAGTGTTGATTGGTGGGCGGAAGATGAAATTATGCCGGGAAGTTCATCGCATTTTACATCCCAATATCCTGTAGGGAACTCACTATTTGCCTCATCAATAAAATCATTGACTTAACTCACTGTAATTAAACACTCAAAGCCATCGAGTGAAACTATGGCTGAAATTCTCCGACCTCGCCCGCAGCTGGGATTTTCCAGTCCCGCTGCTGTGAATGGGATTTTGGCAGAGTGCCGAATTCTCCGTTCTCGCTGGCAGCGGTGGCAGGGAGTCCAAGGCCGGAGAATTCCGGCCTACGTTCGGATATTGTAGGATTGAGAAACATCTCCTGTTTTGAAGCATGTATTGTGGTCAATATCAGTGCGGTTGAGAGGATCTCAATTGAAACTTGGTCTTGCAGGTTGTTCTGGGAGTGGGAATTCTCCTCCTACTTATCCGTGCTTCCAGTATCATTAACCTGAACGGGGAGAAATTCAATTTGCAGCCGGTTCGGAAAACCTTAGCGGCTGATGAATCAGGAATTGCAAAGCCAGCATTTAGAGATAAAGGTAAAATAATGGTTCCATTTTTATTGATGGCCATAAAACCATTTTCGACTGTCGTAAAAACCCATTTGGTTCAGGAAGGAAATCTGCCGTCTTTAACTGGTCTGGCCTACATGTGACTTCAGATCCACAGCAATGGAGTTCTACAGAGACCCTCACCCTCAGATACTGGGGTACAGGTCCACAGTGACCCACATCCACAGATACTGGGGTACAGTTCCAGAGTGACACTCACCCTCAGATACTGGGGTACAGTTCCAGAGTGACCCTCACCCTCAGATACTGGGGTACAGTTCCATAGTGATCCACACACTCAGATACTGGGGTACAGTTCCACAGTGACACTCACCATCAGATACTGGGGTACAGTTCCAGAGTGACCCTCACCCTCAGATACTGGGGTACAGTTCCAGAGTGACCCTCATCCTCAGACACTGGGGTACAGTTCCAGAGTGACCCACACCCTCAGACACTGGGATACAGTTTCACAGTGACTCACACCGTCAGATACTGGGGTACAGTAGCACAGTGACCCACTCACACAGATACTGGGGTACAGTTCCACAGTGACACTCACCCTCAGACACTGGGGTACAGTTCCACAGTGACCCACACCCTCAGATACTAGGGTACAGTTCCATAGTGACCCACACCCTCAGATACTAGGGTGCAGTTCCACAGTGACCCACACCCTCAGATACTAGGGTACAGTTCCACAGTGACACACACCCTCAGATACTGGGGTACAGTTCCACAGTGACCCTCACCATCAGATACTGGGGTACAGTTCCATAGTGACCCACACCCTCAGATACTAGGGTACAGTTCCAGAGTGACCCTCATCCTCAGATACTGGGGTACAGTTCCATAGTGACCCACACCCTCAGATACTAGGGTACAGTTCCAGAGTGACCCTCATCCTCAGATACTGGGGTACAGTTCCAGAGTGACCCACACACTCAGACACTGGGATACAGTTTCACAGTGACCCACACCCTCAGACACTGGGATACAGTTTCACAGTGACTCACACCGTCAGATACTGGGGTACAGTAGCACAGTGACCCACTCACACAGACACTGGGGTACAGTTCCACAGTGACCCACACCCTCAGATACTAGGGTACAGTTCCACAGTGACACACACCCTCAGATACTGGGGTACAGTTCCACAGTGACCCTCACCATCAGATACTGGGGTACAGTTCCATAGTGACCCACACCCTCAGATACTAGGGTACAGTTCCAGAGTGACCCTCATCCTCAGATACTGGGGTACAGTTCCATAGTGACCCACACCCTCAGATACTAGGGTACAGTTCCAGAGTGACCCTCATCCTCAGATACTGAGGTACAGTTCCAGAGTGACCCTCATCCTCAGACACTGGGGTACAATTCCAGAGTGACCCACACACTCAGACACTGGGATACAGTTTCACAGTGACTCACACCCTCAGACACTGGGATACAGTTTCACAGTGACTCACACCGTCAGATACTGGGGTACAGTAGCACAGTGACCCACTCACACAGACACTGGGATACAGTTTCACAGTGACCCACACCCTCAGATACTGGGGTACAGTTCCACAGTGACCCACACACTCAGATACTGGGGTACAGTTCCACAGTGACCCACACCCTCAGATACTGGGGTACAGTTCCACAGTGACACTCACCCTCAGATACTGGGGTACAGTTCCATAGTGACCCTCACCCTCAGATACTGGGATACAATTCCACAGTGACCCACACCCTCAGATACTGGGGTACAGTTCCACAGTGACCCACACCCTCAGATACTGGGGTACAGTTCCACAGTGACTCACACCCTCAGACACTGGGGTACAGTTCCACAGTGACCCTCACCCTCAGACACTGGGGTACAGTTCCACAGTGACCCTCACCCTCAGACACTGGGGTACAGTTCCACAGTGACACTCACCCTCAGATACTGGGGTACAGTTCCACAGTGACCCACACCCTCAGATACTGGGGTACAGTTCCACAGTGACTCTCACCCTCAGATACTGGGGTACAGTTCCACAGTGACCCACACACTCAGATACTGGGGTACAGTAGCACAGTGACCCTCACCCTCAGACACTGGGGTACAGTTCCACAGTGACCCTCACCCACAGACACTGGGGTACAGTTCCACAGTGACACTCACCCTCAGATACTGGGGTACAGTTCCACAGTGACACTCACCCTCAGATACTGGGGTACAGTTCCACAGTGACCCACACCCTCAGATACTGGGGTACAGTTCCACAGTGACCCACACCCTCAGATACTGGGATACAGTTCCACAGTGACACTCACCCTCAGATACTGGGATACAGTTCCACAGTGACACTCACCCTCAGATACTGGGGTACAGTTCCACAGTGACCCACACCCTCAGATACTGGGGTACAGTTCCACAGTGACTCTCACCCTCAGATACTGGGGTACAGTTCCACAGTGACCCACACACTCAGATACTGGGGTACAGTAGCACAGTGACCCTCACCCTCAGACACTGGGGTACAGTTCCACAGTGACCCTCACCCACAGACACTGGGGTACACTTCCACAGTGACACTCACCCTCAGATACTGGGGTACAGTTCCACAGTGACTCTCACCCTCAGATACTGAGGTACAGTTCCACAGTGACCCACACCCTCAGATACTGGGGTACAGTTCCACAGTGACCCACACCCTTAGATACTAGGGTACAGTTCCTCAGTGACCCACACCCTCAGATACTGGGGTACAGTTCCACAGTGACCCACACCCTCAGATACTGGGGTACAGTAGCACAGTGACCCACACACTCAGACACTGGGGTACAGTTCCACAGTGACCCACACCCTCAGATACTGGGGTACAGTTCCACAGTGACACTCACCCTCAGATACTGGGGTACAGTTCCACAGTGACACTCACCCTCAGATACTGGGGTACAGTAGCACAGTGACCCACTCACACAGATACTGGAGAACAGTTCCACAGTGACACTCACCCTCAGACACTGGGGTACAGTTCCACAGTCATTCAGCACTCTCAGGTAATGGGGCGTGGGTGGGGGGATAGGCAGAGGGGCTCTCGGGGAAGTTTGCTTTATTTTGCAAATTGTCGCTGAGTTTGACAAAAACATGATTAAAAATATGTATAAAAGTTTTGGATCCCAGAAAAAAGATTTGGAATTTTAGTTCGAAAAGGTTGACAGAACTACAATTCAGTGTAGTTTTAAAACTCATTCTGTGCAGCCAGACACAGTAGGCTCAGGAATGTAGGGACGTAGCAATAGGGATGGGCCATCCTGCCCCTGGAACCTGTTCCGCACCTCTCAATGGGATCATGCCGGATATGTGTCTTAACTCCTGCCTTGGTTCCCTATCCCTGAATAAGTTTATACCTTTGTTTAGTAAAAGCATATCATCCTCCGTTTTGACATTTTGTGTTAATTGCCTTGTTGCTACAGCAAGAGCTACGGATTGTCACTACCCTTGGAATGAAGAAGTGCTCTCTAACAGCTCTTCTGAATGATCTGATCTGAAGAGATGATCTTTTGTTCTGGACTCTCCCATTTTGAGGTTTGACTCAGCGAGCAAGTTAGCTATGAAAATGCATTAACATTTATATACTTCCCCACCCCACCTGCAGGTCCAGTCTTACCAGAATGGATGAATGATGATGGAGAGAGACAGCTTAACCGAAAAGGCCGAGGGCTTATCCAGAGCCCAGGTGAAACCAGTGCCAGCCCTGTTGTCAACAGAGAAGCTGCCGACACGGAAGAAGCTGTCCAACTCCGAGACGCTGGGAGCAGCACAGAGGAAAGATTTAAGGAACTGAGAGAAACAGAAAGGAGAAAAATGCTGAAGATTTTGTCAGAAATCAGGCAAAAGGCAAAACTTTCCAAACCACCCACAGGCAGAGCACACACATGGGAATGGTCCCCCAGTGAGACTGTGCCAGCTTTAAATCTGAAAAGGAAAGCAGAGATGGAAACTTAAATGTACCGCTCCGGCTAGTTTTTCATTTTAGCATTAACTGACTTTGGAAAGGTTGAAAGCGTTAGAGAAAGAAAAGGAACACAATTTGCCTTCCGTACCATAAAACTCCAGTTGTTCGGTAGCTGCTGGAGATTGGACCCAATTCATGTGTCAAGAGTTCCACTGTATCTTTTTCTTTTAATTGTCTTGGACTGGAAGTAAAGGCTGCATCCTTCCAGGAGAAGAGAACAGGGGTCATCTCAGTGTGCTGGTCTCCAAGACAGTGACTTACCACCTCTGATCCTGACTACAACAGCAACCTGGGGCGTCACGGTAGCACAGTGGTTAGCACTGCTGCTTCACAGCTCCAGGGTCCTGGGTTCGATTCCCAGCTCGGGTCACTGTCTGTGTGGAGTTTGCACATTCTCCTCGTGTCTGCGTGGGTTTCCTCCGGGTGCTCCGGTTTCCTCCCACAGTCCAAAGATGTGCAGTTAGGTTGATTGGCCAGGTTAAAAAAAAAAAATTGCCCCTTAGAGTCCTGGGATGCGTAGGTTAGAGGGATTAGCGGGTAAAATATGTGGGGGTAGGGCCTGGGTGGGATTGTGGTCGGTGCAGACTCGATGGGCCGAATGGCCTCCTTCTGCACTGTAGGATTTCTATGATTTCTAACCTGTCCGTCCAACACAGTGTAATGTCTTTTAAGGATGTGTAAATGTGTTTGAACAAAAACTTTCAGGTGGCACTCTGGAACAAGTGCCAAGTTTTACTCTGAGGGATCTGCAACCTGCTTGCTCCCGTATTAGCCAGAGTTTTCCAACTGCATTTCCCACAAAACACCAATCGGAAAACACAAGCTATAATCATTCAACTCAGCCACACAGCATCTGTTTTTCAAGTGTGATGTGGAGATGCCGGCGTTGGACTGGGGTAAACACAGTAAGAAGTTTAACAACACCAGGTTAAAGTCCAACAGGTTTATTTGGTAGCAAAAGCCACACAAGCTTTCGGAGCTGCAAGCCCCTTCTTCAGGTGTAGAATTCCCACTCACCTGAAGAAGGGGCTTGCAGCTCCGAAAGCTTGTGTGGCTTTTGCTACCAAATAAATTGTTGGACTTTAACCTGGTGTTGTTAAACTTCTTACTGTGTTTCAAGTGTGAAGCAGCCCACTAATAACCCCCTCCCACCCCTGCTTGTCCCCCCCACCCCCCTCACCCCTACTTGCCCCCCCCCCACCCCCTGCTCGATCCCCCCACCCTTCTCCCGGCTGGCCCCTCTCACCCCTGCTTGCCCCCCCCCCCAACTTCCCACTCCCCTCACCCCTATTCACTCCTCCAAACCCCCCACCCCCTCCCTCCTGCCCCACACACTCTCCACAAGGGCAGAGAGACTGCACACATTTCAGCTCATCCGCTGTATTGAGACAGTCCCTTGCACTGGCAGCTGGTGGACATGATGTGGAGATGCCGGCGTTGGACTGGGGTAAACACAGTAAGAAGTCTCACAACACCAGGTTAAAGTCCAACAGGTTTATTTGGTAGCAAATACCATAAGCTTTCGGAGCATTGCTGTCCATCTGATGAAGGAGCAGTGCTCCGAAAGCTTATGGTATTTGCTACCAAATAAACCTGTTGGACTTTAACCTGGTGTTGTGAGACTTCTTAGCTGGTGGACACACAGGCCACATTTAAAGTGGGAAATAATTGATTTAAATTAGCAACATTGAGCCATGTCCCACACTTTTCAATCTCTCTGCCTGGCTGTGTGGTCAGGGCAGGTTCAACCGGGACATTCAGGAGAGCATGAGATGATTATTTGAATTGAAACAATGTGTAGGGGTACAGGATCGGGGGGGGGGGGGGGGGGGGGGGGGGGGAGGGGGGGAGTGGAAAGGCAGGGGAATGGCACTGAGACACGCGGCTCCTTCGGAGAGTCCTGTAACAACTCTGAGATTCCAGTGCCTTACCTGCTGCACACGCTGAACTTGCATTGCACTAACCAGTGAGAAACGAGGACATGGAAATAAATGTAAAGAGGCACAACTGTTTCAATATGCATCTGATTTTTCTCCTGAGTTGCTCAAGGCAGAATCCAGGGGATTAGTCTTCAATCCCTGGAAACTTCAGGACAATCCTAGAGGGTTGGCAACATCACCTCAATTCCTTCTGTCTCCATTGTTATTGAAGGTGGCTTGAGGTAGCCCCGTTTTCACCCCATTTGTTAGTCTGTTTGTCTATAAACAATGGCCAAAATCTTCCATCCTCGAACGCGGCTGGGATTTTCCGGTTTCGCTGTAAGTGAACGGAGTTTCAGCTGGAATGCCAAATTTTCCATTCTCGCTCGCAACAGGGTCGAGACCAGAGAAACCTGCCCAACATATCTCAAAAACTAATGGATGTATTTCGACAAACCCTGATGCAGAGACATGATAGAGCCCAAGGAAGACCAGATTAGTTTGTGGGCAAGATTCAACTCCAGGCCTTGGATTTATTTTTGTGTTTTCCAAAACTCCGGATGCAAATGGAGTGAGTATCAGCCAGGATGCCATCAACTCTGTTCCTATCCCCTCATGTTTCTGAATCAAAAATATCATCCCCGCATTTTCCATGCTCAACACTCCATAAGTCTGAAACGTCATAACATTAAACTCCAATAAAATGGACGTGCCTCAGATTGAGAAGTGTAAAAATAAATTAAATCAACCACAAACCTCCAATTCTAAAACAAACCTTAACTGGTAACTTTTCCAAAATATACTTCGAATCCCTACAATGCAGAAGGAGGCCATTTGGCCCATCGAGCCTGCACCAACAACAATCCCACCCAGGCCCTATACCCATAAACCCACGCATTTACCCTCATCATCAGGGATAGTTTTTAGCAGGGCCAATCCACCTAACCTGCACATCCTTTGGACTGTGAGAGGAAACCGGAGCATCCGGAGGAAACCCACGCAGACACGGGGAGAACATGCAAACTCCACACAGTCACCCAATGCCGGAATTGAACCTGGCGCTGTGAGGCAGCGGTGCTAACCACTGTGCCACCGTGCTGCCCATCCGCTTTATCCATAAACGTTGCAAACGTTCCTTACAGTTCAAATACAACATTACATAAAATGTAAAACCAGTCAGTTTCTGTCCATACAGTGCGTGAAGTGCCTCACTGCACTTGCCATCACAGGTTACACTTACACTTTGTGTCTTTCTCTGGTGCACACAGCCTGGTTTTCCCATCCCTCGGGATATTGTCGTGGGAGAGCCTTTGTGCCTTTGCTTTAGTGTGTCCCTCAGCACATAGTCCTGTGCTGAAAACCTCCCACCTCATCCGCGGCTGGGATTCTCTGGTGTCACTGCAGTGAATGGAGTTTCGTCCGGACTGCCAAATGCTCCGTCAGCGCTGGCAGCGGTGACAGCCATGGATGAGGTCAGAGAACCCCGCTCCTGGACTCTGGAATGTGTCTGTCCGCTATGCTCGATTGTCCTCAGCTCGCTGCACTGGAAGTCCAGCAGGTTTCGGGCAGACTACAGGGGGTTTCGCACCAGGTTGCAGCAGTAGTCGGCATTCACCTCTGGGAACAGCCCACACAGCACTCAGTCCTGTCTTACAGAGCTCCTCAAAATGACAAAAAGCCACTGCCTCTCTTTAGAGACCTGCTTTGCAAAACTACATTCCAGAAAGAGGTAGGCGATAGTCCCTTCCCTACAGCAGCTGCCTCGAGCACCTGAACTCGAACCAAGTTTAAGAGTGAACAGCTTCAGCTTAAAGAACACGTTACGCTTCAGTAATGTCAGTGAGAAGTCAGGTTAGTACAGGACAGGACTGAAACTGAGTGACAAAGTCAAGCTGTCCCAATTAAATGTATGTTATTTTTGATTCCTTTTAGTTTGGATGAAAGGTCCACATCTGAGATGTTAATTCACCCGTTCTCCTCTCAGAAGCAGAGAGTGTTTTCAACATTTTCCGCTTTTAGTTCCAATTCAATTGGGATTGTTGAGAGGGGATTTTTCTGTCTTGTGTGCTACCTACCCAAAGTAGGCCAAGGACCTTCTCCCTCTCCCGCTCACAGTGTTATAATTTCAGTTTGCTAAAATAAAGTTGAATATTCTTGAGCGATCAAGAATCATTCATTGTCATCAAAGGCCATGGTAGCGGCACGGTAGCACAGTGGTTAGCACTGCTGCTTCACAGCTTCAGGGACCTGGGTTCGATTCCCGGCTCGGGTCACTGTCTGTGTGGATGTTTGCACATTCTCCTCGTGTCTGCGTGGGTTTCCTCCGGGAGCTCCGGTTTCCTCCCACAGTCCAAAGATGTGCAGGTTAGGTTGATTGGCCATGCTAAAAAATTGCCCCTTAGCGTCCTGAGATGGGTAGGTTAGAGGGATTAGTGGGTAAAATATGTAGGGATATGGGGATAGGGCCTGGGTGGGATTGTGGTCGGTGCAGACTCGATGGGCCGAATGGCCTCTTTCTGCACTGTAGGGTTTCTATTAACGGGCAGGATAACTGGTCTGGGCCAGCTCTTCTCTCCGGAAGGGAAGGGGTTTATCTCCTGCAAAGTCAAATAAAGATTTGATTTGACTCCTCCAGGCTGCTTTGTTTATGGCTTTGTAAATACTGAGGTCAACTGACGTGATTCCCATATTATCATTTGAAGAAAGGTATTGGCTGGGATTTTCCATTGCCCCGTGACAGCTTTTCCAGTGGCAGGGACGGCGTACCATTGGCTGGCGGTGGGGTCTCCTGGTCCAACCAAAGGCAATGGCGTTTTCCATGGCTGGAAATCTTCGGCTGTTCGCACCCTGCTGCCGCTGCCAGCGAGAACAGAGAATTTGGCCCTCAACCCCAAATCTCTGTTCACTGCAGCGGGACTGGAGAATCCCATCTGCGGGCGAGGTCAGAGAATCCAGCCTACTGGCTTGTCGGCCACACTGCCGGGAAGCCCACTGGGCAGTGGTGGGCTGCCTCTGCAGCTGGAAGACCCACCACGGAGAGGGTGCAGGGGAGGGAAAATCCTGGCTGTTGATTTGATATTGTTCCATTTCTAAGAGTTTTCTCCTGTGCTTTATTAACTATCCATTAGGGAAGGGGCAGTTATGTACAAAGTTAACATCAAGGCTGGAATTTTACTGCCCTGTCCACCACGGGAATAGGAGCGGGCGAGGGGCGGACAACAGGAAGGTCAGTTGTCCTTGAGTGGGATTTTACGGTTTCAGGACGAGCGATGCTGTAAAATCAGACCCAGAGGGTCCTATTTTACCATTTTGATTCTAAGTGCGAGACGGACTTGAAACTGGGAGTGTTTCAGATCCGACTTTTAGGCCCGTTCTCAGGCACCCCCACACGCACTCTGCCTGAAAAAATAGCAGAGATTCTGAATCGCGCTGCACAAGCCTGTGGGCGGGGCTTAATGCGCCCGAAAACCTGCGGCTCCGATCGCAGCCTCCAACTGCACATGCGCAGTAAAAAACATGATAGAATGCGGCTCCCCTGCCACATCACTCCTGGGCCCGTTAACGCCTCCCCCTGGCCCCCACAAATATTACTCCACCCCCACAACATTACTGAGCCCCTTATCTCCCCACTCTCCTTCCCCCCCACCGATCACATGCAGAGTCGTAGTGGATCCCCCTTCCCCCCTAACGATCACACTCAGAGTCGTAGTGGACCCCCCCTTCCCCTCTTCCAATCACAAGCAGAGTGGTAGTGGACCCCTCTTTCCTCCCACCGATTGCACGCAGAGTGGTAGCGGACCCCCCTTCCCCCCTAACGATTGCACACAGAGTTGTAGTGGACCCCCCTTCCCCCTAACAATCACACGCAGAGCGGCAGTTGACTCCCCCTTCCCCCCTTCCGATCACATGCAGAGAGGCAGTGGATCCCCCCTTCCCCTCCACCGATTGCACGCAGAGTGGTAGTGGACCCCCCCTTCCCCCCTTCCAATCACAAGCAGAGTGGTAGTGGAACCCCTTCCCCTCAACTGATCACACACAGAGTGGCAGTGGACTCCCCTTCCCCCTCACCAATTGCACGCAAAGTGGCAGTGGATCCTCCTGCCCCATGCCTAGGAGCAACATGCCTACTTTATCACCTGTTTAGGTGTTGTATTAATAAACACATGTTAAGTGACCTGCCCCCCCCACCCACCCACCAGAGAGCCATCTGACCCGCCTCCCTCCCCCCAACAAGAGAGCCACCTGACCCGCCTCGCATCCCCCCACCAGAGAGCCATCTGACCCACCTCCCTCTCCCCCCACCAGAGAGCCATCTGACCCGCCTCCCTCCCCCACCCCACCAGAGAGCACAGATCGCGCTACTCACTTCACGCCTGACTTTACCAAGTTTTTGTGCCCGAAAACGGGCACAACTTGATGGTAAAATCGGGCCCAAAGTCTTTGGATCGAAATGTGATCATTTAGAATGCCATGTCTTGCTTTGATAAATACCACTGTTCTAAAAAGATGACCGCGTCTGTCTATGAGTACATATCATTCCTTTTATTAAGAATCTGAGACATTGCCGAAAGCATGATCTGCTTATAGGAATGGCCACACATCCTGCTTCCCTCAGGTACTGAATCTAGAACACAATGTGTTGTCCTAAAGGCCCACTACAGAGGCAAGGTTAATTCTCTAACTCTCTCAGTGAAAAGGGAGAGCCCCCCCACTTTTCCTAAATCAAAGCGTAGGCTGTTGCTATGAAACGTAGTAGATTAAACGGTGCAGTGTGCACCGCTCTGTGCATTACTAAGTCCTTGAGATCTAAAAGCTCCCACATTCAAATGCTGCTCAATGTCAAGTTATCTGATCTCTGCTGGGAAGGCTGTGGATCAGCAACAAAGCTGGCCTCAGTCCTCTGGGGCCAGGGTAGAGGAGGAAAGACTTGGATCTGTAACATGCTAATCTCAAGAGCATCCTGAAGCATTTTACAGCTAATGAAGTCTTTCTGAAGTATAGCCGCTGTTGAAGAGGAGGAAATGCAGCAGCCAATTCGTGCACTGCAAGATCCCACTAATAGCCACATTTTAATAACCGAAATCATTTTTTTTAGTGAGTCCCATTGCTCTTCAACTATCGCTGTGGGTTCTTTTATATTCATCTGAGGGAAGACAGGGCCTCAGTTTAATGTCTATTCTGAAAGACAGCACTTGCGACAGTATAGCACTCCCTCAGTACTGCACTGGGTTGTTAGTCTGGATTATGTGGTCAAATCTCCAGTGTGGCATCCCTTCTGAGATGGGGTCCTTCTATTTGGACTCTACGTATGGGACGTGGCTAGTAGACAGGCTGTGGACAAACTCTGATATCCACTTAACATGTGTTTATTAATACAACACCTAAACAGGTGATAAAGTAGGCATGTTGCTCCTAGGCATGGTTCCAATCTTTCACTCTCTCTTTCTCTCAGAGAGAGAAAGACTGTAACACTGTAGTCAGTGGTACATCATCACCTACATCATGCATTCGAACAGTGATTAGCACCACTGCCTCACAGCGCCAGGGTTCCCGTTTCGATTCCCGGCTTGGGTCACTGTCTGTATGGAGTTTGCACATTCTCCCCGTGTCTGCACGGGTTTCCTCTGGGTGCTCCGGTTTCCTCCCACAGTCCGATTGACGTGCTGGTTAGGTGCATTGGCCATGCTAAATTCTCCCTCAGTGAACCCGAACAGGCACCGGGGTGTGGCGACTTGGGGATTTTCACAGTAACTTCATCACAGTGATAATGTAAGCCTGTTTGTGACACTAATAAATAATAAATCAACTTTAAACATTAGCATTTCCATCTGTTAAGGCTTTGCACTACAGGACCCACAACGAACCCACAGGAAAATGATCAATCTGGACTCCTCATTGAACACATAGAATCCCTGCAGTGCAGAAGGAGGTCATTCGGCCCATCGAGTCTACAGCGACCACAATCCCACTCAGGCCCTATCCCCATAACCCCATGCATTTACCCTGCTAGTCCCCCTGACACTAAAAGGCAATTTAGCATGGCCAATCCACTTAACCTGCATATTTTTCAGACTGTGGGAGGAAACCGGAGCACCTGGAGGAAACCCACGCAGACACATAGAACATAGAACATAGAACATTACAGCGCAGAACAGGCCCTTCGGCCCACGATGTTGCACCGACCAGTTTAAAAAAAAAAAACTGTGACCCTCCAACCTAAACCAATTTCTTTTCGTCCATGAACCTATCTACGGATCTCTTAAACGCCCCCAAACTAGGCGCATTTACTACTGATGCTGGCAGGGCATTCCAATCCCTCACCACCCTCTGGGTAAAGAACCTACCCCTGACATCGGTTCTATAACTACCCCCCCTCAATTTAAAGCCATGCCCCCTCGTGCTGGATTTCTCCATCAGAGGAAAAAGGCTATCACTATCCACCCTATCTAAACCTCTAATCATCTTATATGTTTCAATAAGATCCCCTCTTAGCCGCCGCCTTTCCAGCGAAAACAATCCCAAATCCCTCAGCCTCTCCTCATAGGATCTCCCCTCCATACCAGGCAACATCCTGGTAAACCTCCTCTGCACCCTCTCCAAAGCCTCCACATCCTTCCTGTAATGTGGGGACCAGAACTGCACACAGTACTCCAAGTGCGGCCGCACCAGAGTTGTGTACAGTTGCAACATAACGCTACGACTCCTAAATTCAATCCCCCTACCAATAAACGCCAAGACACCATATGCCTTCTTAACAACCTTATCTACTTGATTCCCAACTTTCAGGGATCTATGCACACATACACCTAGATCCCTCTGCTCCTCCACACTATTCAAAGTCCTCCCGTTAGCCCTATACTCAACACATCTGTTATTCCTACCAAAGTGAATTACCTCACACTTCTCCGCATTAAACTCCATCCGCCACCTCTCGGCCCAACTTTGCAACCTGTCTAAGTCTTCCTGCAAACTACGACACCCTTCCTCACTGTCTACCACACCACCGACTTTGGTGTCATCAGCAAATTTGCTAATCCACCCAACTATACCCTCATCCAGATCATTAATAAATATTACAAACAGCAGTGGCCCCAAAACAGATCCCTGAGGTACACCACTTGTAACCGCACTCCATGATGAATATTTACTATCAACCACCACCCTCTGTTTCCTATCCGCTAGCCAATTCCTGATCCAATTTCCTAGATCACCCCCAATCCCATACATCTGCATTTTCTGCAGAAGCCTACCATGGTGAACCTTATCAAACGCCTTACTAAAATCCATATATACCACGTTCACTGCCTTGCCCCCATCCACCTCCTTGGTCACTTTCTCAAAAAACTCAATACGGGGAGAATGTGCAAACTCCACACAAACAGCGACCCAAGCCGGGAATCGAACCCAGGTCCCTGGGTCCCTGGCGCTGTGAGGCAGCAGTGCTAACCACTGTGCCACCGTTCCACCCCCATTCTGGCTGCTATCCAGTATCTCCTGTGGTAAAGTGTGGACCTCAAATCTGCTGCACTCTACAGTTGAAAAACCTGCCATCGAGGCACATACACGTGTAATGATCACTTGAACGGGTTGCAAAATGGCTGCTGCTTCCCTGTCGGCTTCATTGCGATGCAAACTACGAACTTCAGAAGAGTAAAAGTGAGGGTATAAAGCTGGAGATACAGCACTTTATGAGGAGAGTATTTGCAACTACCAAACAACAGCTGCTGCAGGAAGGGAAGAGTCACAAAACATGTATACAGGGGCTACTGAATTGTTTGCTGATTTTTTTTCCTTTATTCCTATACTACATGAGTCAAGACCACCACTTAAAGCTGATTTATAATCAACCTCTATTCAAATTGGGAGGAAGGATTGAGGGGGTTCACTCCAATATTTAACATTTTTCCTATGTATTGTGATGACACTGTGCCTTTGAGAAATGTATTTGTGTCATGTTTCTTGTGCAGGGACAGTTTTATACTTCAACTCTGATTGTCTGCAACTGGCATCCCATATACTGGCATGCAGAAGAATAATTGAACCTAATTACTGGGGTGTTTGTTTTAACCTGAGTTAATACTGTTTTGTTATTGTTGGGTTGTCCCCTGGGGTTTCAGAGTAGGGTTTAATTAGCTTGATTGACAAGAAGAAAATCATGTGAATGGACGGAGCTTACAAATTAATTACAAAGAGACAAGCAGGCAGTTGCTGTTTGAAATTGAAAGAGGGAGGAGCAGCCCTTTCTCTCTCTCCTTCCCTCTGGAAATTGAAGTCTGGGACCTGTTGGAAAATAGGTCTATCTCTCCAGAGGTCTGTGAAAGGCAAGAGGTGTTTTCTCCCCCTCACTCCTTCTCTGGAGTTCTGCTGTGTGAAGACAAGTCTTCCTCTGGAGGCTGCTCTCTGAGAGTCAAAAGACAGACGTCTCTCTGTATCTCTGTCCAGAGGGGTTAAAAAGCTGGAGGACTGGGAATTCATGTGTGCCTACATGTTTTGCTAACTGCTTTTGAGGAAGAGTTTACATCTATGGAGCTATTGCTTAAATCAGAGCTAATAGATATAGCTAGCAGTTAAGAATTATACCTTGTCATGTTTAAGTACTTAATTGATAACAATTATGCTAATTCTGCCTATTATATTTAAACTGTATTTTTAAATAAAGTTTGTTTTAATAAATGCTTCCTAGCGTGTCAATAGAATCACATCTGGAGTGAAATATCTTATCCTCACACTAACGCCAGAATAGTTGGGGTCTAGGCTAACTTTCTAATATAACTTGGAGTTTCTGATCTAACCCCGAACAGCATCAGGCCTTTAATCTGATGTCTGTTTCCTGAATCAGTCCTCCAATATTAAACTGTGCCATTGACAATACCTCGGAAGAATGGCGCCGGTCACACCAACACGGGGAAGATTCGGAGAAGTTCAGCCTCCCTAATTATGCATGACACTCAGCAACTTGTTGCTGTGAGTGTAAAAACACAAGGAGACAATTTCAAAACCATTGAAGGGATAACCTAGCTCAGGATGGAAAGCTGTGCTGGACGCACACACTCTGTGCCCACTGCTGACATTGTGCAGGTAGTGCAGGCTTTACGGATACTGATTCATTGTAAACAGCAGGCTATTCCAGCCAGAAACTGAAACAACTCCCACAACATTTCCCACGGCATTTCCTAACCTTCGGGATTAATCAATATGAGCTGTTGGGCACTGCATCAACAGCGTAACTGGAATAGCACACTGAGAGTAACTTATTTTGTCACGAGGTAGTCTGGGAAAGATGCAGTGCTTGCCTCAGTTTCTAAAGAATGTTCTGTTACTGATAATGTTGTTAAGTATCTCTGTTAGAATTACAAAATTGCATCTCAAGTTGTATTTGTTAAATACTAATGGGGAGGATACTGAACAGGACAGACCATAAAGATATAGAATTAAAACTATTATCTTGGCGAAGGAGGCTTGCTTTGGGTAAAGGTTAAGGTGCATTATTGGGTGCAGGAATAGAGGGGATTTCTCTCTGCCTCTAACTCGTGCCAGATGCAATTGAGCCTCACACTGACACTGGGGATAAAACAAAATCCATTTTCCACTTCCGGATTCCCCATTTTAATTTTCTCAGTAAGCTGCTAGAACCTCCTTAATAATGGAGTCTAGCAATTTCTCTATGACAGATGACAAGCTAACCGGTCTATAGTTTCCCACTTTCTATCTTCCTCCTTCATTGAATGGAGGTGTTAATTTTGATATTTTCCAATCCTCTGGGACCTTTCCAGAACGTAAGCAATTTTGTTAGATTACAACCAATGCCTTTGCTATATCCGCAGCCCCATCTTCTAAGATTCTAGGATGGACGACCTAGGCTGGTGAGTGGGCCGCATGAGTGGCCCTCCTTCAAATCAGTGAGCCTTAAGATTGAAATCAAGCTTGCTCATTAACTATGACTCTATGAATAAGATTAAATAGATTTAATGTACCCTGAATATTTCATAAGTTATAGAAAATGTCTAATCATTTATATATTAAAAGAACTATCATCAACTTCAAATGGTAAAAACACACTTTGGACACTGAGGGAGCGCAGGGCTCTCAAAGTCAATGTTGTGCTTAATCAGCACACACCTCATGTCACTTGCCCTTGCATTACGTGTGTATCATGTCAGTCATACACGTAAGAAAAAAAATATGCAGACAGAAATCAGCTGCATGTGGCAACCCTGAGCATGGGAAACGGCCAGCAAAATGTCTCGTGGGCCGCACTCAGAACCCTGGTGGGTCACATGTGGCCCCCGGGCTTGCAGGTTGCCCACCACTGCACTAGGATATAGATCATCAGGTCCTGGGGACAAGTCACTTCCTGATTTTTGAATTTCTTTGGAAAATTTTCTATGTCTTCTAAAAGTAAAGTTTATGTATTAGTGTCACAAGTAGGCTTGCATTAACACTGCAATGAAGTTACTGTGAAAATCCCCTCGTCGCCACACTCTGGCGCCTGTTTGGGTACACTGAGGGAGAATTTAGCATGTTCAATGCGTCTAACCAGCATGTCTTTCAGGCTGTGGGAGGAAACCGGAGCACCCGGAGGAAACCCATGCAGACACGGGAAGAACATGCAAACTCCACACAGACAGTGACCCAAGCTGGGAATCGAACCTGGGTCCCCGGCACTGTAAGGTAGCAGTGCTAACCACTTTGCCACCGTGCTTACAAGAACTTTACAAACATGGACTGAATGTTTACCTCAATTTTAGTCACTGTGACTGCCTCCCACAGCAATGACTAACCACCAATGTGAAGAACCCCTTGAATGCACAGACATCAATTTTTAAGCTAAAATGTAACAGTTCATAGAAACCCTACAGTGCAGAAAGAGACCATCTGGCCCATCGAGTCTGCACCGACCACAATCCCACCCAGGCCGTACCCCCATATCCCTACATATTTACCCGCTAATCCCTCTAACCTATGCATCTCAGGACACTAAGGGGCAATTTTAGCATGGCCAATCAACGTAACCCACACATCTTTGGATTGCGGGAGGAAACCAGAGCACCCGGAGGAAACCCACGCAGACACGAGGAGAATGTGCAAACTCCACACAGACAGTGACCCAAGCTGGGAATCGAACCCAGGTCCCTGGAGCTGTGAAGCAGCAGTGCTAACCACAGTGCTACCATGCCACCCAAGTTGATGCTTCCAAATGAAAACAGTGATTTACTTGTATTTTTTCAATGTCATGCACAGTATTCGATCACTGCTCATGATGTGGTCTCCTTTTTGTTTAAAAAGGGTTGCAGGGAAAGCCTGGGAACTACAGGCCAGTGAGCCTCACATCTGTGGTGGGTAAGTTGTTGGAAGGTATTTTGAGAGACAAGACCTACAGGCATTTAGAGACACAAGGACTGATTAGGGACAGTCAGCATGGCTTTGTGAGTGGAAAATCATGTCTCACAAATTTGATTGAGTTTTTTGAAGGGGTAACCAAGAAGGTAGATGAGGGCAGTGCAGTTGATGTTGTCTACATGGACTTTAGCAAGGCCTTTGACAAGATACCGCATGGTAGGTTGTGGCATAAAGTTAAATCTCACGGGATCCAGGGTGAGGTATCTAAATGGATACAAAATTGGCTTCTTGATAGAAACCAGAGGATGGTTGTCGAGAGTTGTTTTTCAAACTGGAGGCCTGTGATCAGCGGTGTGCCTCAGGGATCAGTGCTGGGTCCACTGTTATTTGTCATTTATATTAATGATTTGGATGAGAATATAGGAGGCATGGTTAGTAAGTTTACAGATGACACCAAGATTGGTGGCATAGTGGACAGTGAAGAAAGTTATCTCCAATTGAAAAGGGATCTTGATCAATTGGGCCAGTGGGCTGTTGAATGGCAGATGGAGTTTAATTTAGACAAATGTGAGGTGATGCATTTTGGCAGATTGAACCAGGGCAGGACTTACTCAGTTAATGGTAGGGTGTTGGGGAGAGTTACAGAACAAAGAGATCAAGGGGTACATGTTCATAGCTCCTTGAAAGTGGAGTCGCAGGTGGACAGAGTGGTGAAGAAGGCATTCAGCATGCTTGGTTTCATCGGTCAGAACATTGAATACAGGAGTTGGGACGTCTTGTTGAAGTTGTACAAGACATTGGTAAAGCCACCCTTGGAATACTGTGTGCAATTCTAGTCACCCTATTATAGAAAGGATATTATTAAACTAGAAAGAGTGCAGAAAAGGTTTCCTAGGATGTTACCGGGACTTGATGGATTGAGTTATAAGGAGAGGCTGAATAGACTGGGACTTTTTTCTCTTGAGCATAGGAGGCTGAGGGGTGACCTTATAGAGGTCTATAAAATAACGAAGGGCATAGACAAGGTAGATAGTCAATATCTTTTCCCAAAGGTCGGGGAGTCTAAAACTAGAGGGCATAGGTTTAAGGTGAGAGGGGAGTATCCAGAGGGGCAATTTTTTCGCACAGAGGGGTGAGTGTCTGGAACAAGCTGCCAGAGGTCGTAGTAGAGGCGGGCACAATTTTATCTTTTAAAAAGCATTTAGATAGTTACATGGGTACGATGGGTATAAAGGGTTTTGGGCCAAATGCGGGCAATTGGGATTGGCTTAGGGGTTTAAAAAACAAAGGGCGGCATGGACAAGTTGGGCCGAAGGGCCTGTTTCCATGCTGTAAACCTCTATGACTCTATGACTCCTCTGTACGAGGGGATAGAGACTGGGTGACCACTTTGTGGGGCTCCCCTCTTCACTCAGTAGACATAACCCTGAGCTTCCAATTGCTGCCCATTTTAAGTCTGTGCCTTGTTACCACTCTGACTTTACTGTCCTTGATATTGTCCCAATGAAGCCTGGTGCAAGGTCAAGGAACAGCAGCTCCACATTAGACCAAGAACTCTCCAACCTCCTGCACACAACATGGAGTTCAATAACTGTACACCGTACTCACTGTTTATTTCATGTTTTCAATCAGACATTATATTTCCCCCTGTGCTAATTGCGCACTAACTTGCGGGAGAAATATTTTCAGTTGAGGCTCCTAAGAGTTCAGATTGCACGCGACCATTTGATGATCCTCCGGGTAAAATGAGCTACGAGAAATCAGCAGCTGAAGTACTCTGGTAAACAAATCATTTTCCTGAAAGGAGGACACTTGCTGCTCCTTGTTTGATGCTTTCATAATGTGAAGATTCACCTTTTCAAGATGCTTTGGAATAAGGAGGTTGCTTCTGCTGTGGAAACATTAATTGGCTTTATTTGGGTATTCATGTGACAGGAGATTGGGGCTGGAAAAATGATGAGTTTTATTTAATTTACAGAGTCACAGTGAGATCTCCATCTTTCAGGTTTAGCTGCTGAGGTGGGCAGTTTGAGTTTGTCAATTTCCTGAATGGATGGATCTGCCTCTGTAATTACACATATTCACAACATTTCCAACCAATCAGATTTTATCTGCTTGAACCAATCACATCCCATTACACAAGGTCTATGACCTTTAATCACCAAGACAGCTAACTGTTTGATTCTTGTAAGGCACGGTGACTGTTGCTGCCCCTGAAGTTTACAATGTGGCTCCTGTATATGGAAACAACCTGGCTCCTGACTCACTCAGTCTCAATGCCTGCTCCCCTATGACTGGCCGCAGCCCCTGTGTCAACTTGCATTTGAAGAGATCTGCCAATTATCATCGAGGCTATCTCTATGAGGGGCACTTTACTTAGTTGGACCTGGTTTTGGGTAAATGACTCGGATCCCTTGTTGGGTTCTTCAGCCAGCTTTTTAAAGGAGATAAACTAATCATTGTGTTTTAGTTTGCACATTCTGTCCTGACTGCTTCACTCTGCATCACGCTTGTAGAATCATAGAATCATTGAATCCCTACAGTGCAGAAGGAGGCCATTTGGCCCATCGAATCTGCACCAACCACAATGACACCCAGGCTCTATTCCCATAACCACACATATTTACCCCACTAACCTCCCTGACACTAAGGGGCAATTTAGCATGGCCAATCAACCTAACCCGCACATCTTTGGACTGTGGGAAGAAACTGGAGCACCTGGGGGAAACCCACGCAGACACGGGGAGAATGTACAAACTCCACACAGACAATGAATAACCATTTCTGTTTCATCTGAAACAGACATCATTTCTACATCGCCAAGTTTCTTGGGAGTCTTCGCGCCCACATCAAAAACAAGCTTCCACCCCCAGTTCTGTACTCCCCCTCTCGGGATTTGCTGCACCCTCACTCAGACTGTTCCTCGCAGCAAACGTTTCCAGACACAAACTGTTGACCTTGTTTGGTGCATTTTGCAACGTGACCACACCCTGCTCGGTGGATTCAGGCACCTGGACCAGCTCCACAGCTTCTTCTGGAGAGATTTGGATCTCAGCCTGTAACTTCTGTATGATGAGGCTGTTTACACCACAGACCAAACGGTCTCTTAGCATTTCTCCTAAAGCTGGGCTGGGTTTGCAGCTCTCTGCCAACCCTCACAATCTGGCCACAAAGCGCGAGGCTGAAATTATATTTTACCAACTCGACCATCTGGGCAAAAGACTTGTGCCTGGAGTGTCAGGTAATGTTAGGCTTCTCACTAAACTGTAACTCTGTGAGCCACAGACTAAGCAAAATAACCTTTCGCTTTTCTTCAGCTGTTATTTCATTTGCTACAAAAAAGTAATGCAGTCTTTCTATATACTGTCCCCAATTTTCCACTTCAGGGTCAAATGGTTCACTTTTTCCGATCAAAGGCATTTTAATATGAGTATCTAACTTGCTTTTTTGTATTTCTCATGCTATGGTCTGCTCTCCCTCTAGCTGCACACTGCAATCCCTGACGACGTTTTTTCCTCGTCGCCAGTGTAATAAATCGAGGACGACTCGATGTGGCTCAAAGTAACAAAGGATTTATTACCAACGATAAATAAGTATTCACAATCAAGGGTCAGACAGAATAAATTATGTGGCTGTACAACACCCCCTCCCTGAATCCATAGGATCCAGCCCAATCATGTGACCCTCAGGGGGTGCTCCCTTAAAGGGGCCACCCTACCACAGATTACCTAAAAACTTAGCTGGCGGAGACAAGGGAACTCCATGCTCACCTTCAATCCCACTCCACAGGAATGTGGAAGAGTGCAGGATGATGTCGGGATCTGGATCCACGCATGCATGCCCACCTTCCTCTGTCTGGGAAAATTCCACCTATTCAGCCAAGTCCACTTGAGAGAACAAAAGTCTATTTTGGCATACGTTATTCTTCAAAAAATATAATGTACAATGTTATACATTGGATACTGGAGGGATGTGGTCCCCGGAAGGGTTAGGGGTTTTAGTTAAGTCGGGCAGCATGGTCGGTGCAGGCTTGGAGAGCCGAAGGGCCTGTTCCTGTGCTGTAATTTTCTTTGTTCTTTTGTTCTTTGTTATTTTGGTTACAATGCAAGAAAGTAAGCCTTTGTCATTGAATCTCACAATACAAAAGGAGGTTCTTCAGCCCATCATACTTGTACTGGCTTTTTGAAACATTTACCACTTAGACTCACTCCTCCGCTCTACAAGTTTTAAATATTTACCCAAGCATTTTGACAGAGTTTAAAAAGCACAGTTTAGTCCAGATATTACTGTATGCAATAATAACAGATAATGCTTCAAACATTTCAATGGAAATTGCCCATTTTGACAGGAAGAATAAAAAAGAAGCTTATTATCTAAATGGTGAGAGATTCAGAGCTCTGAGGTCCAGAAGGATCTGGGTGTCCCAAAGCATGAATCAAGAATGACTAATGTACAGGTCCGGCAAGTAATTAGGAAAATTAATAGGATTATTGTTTATTGCGAGGGGAATTGAATATAAAAGTAACCCATAAGACCATCAGAAACAGGAGCAGAATTAGACCGTTCGGCCCATCGAGTCTGCTCCACCATTCAATCATGGCTGCTATGATTCTCATCCTCAATCTTCTGCCTTCTTCCCGTAACCCTTGATCCCCTTATTGATAAGGGAGGTTATGTGTCAGTTGTACAGAGCATTGATGAGAGCACATTTGGAGTACTGTGTACAGTACTGGTCTCCTTATCTAAGGAACAATGTAAATGTGTTAGGCATGGTTCAGAGAAAGTTTACCAGGAATAGATGAATTGTCTTACGTGGAAAAGTTGGACAGGCTAAGGTTGTATCCACTGGAGTTTAGAAGAGTAAGAAGCGACTTGATTGAAACATATAAGATCCTGAGGGGTTTTCACAGGGTGAATGTGGAGAGGATGTTCCCTCTTGTGGGAGAATCTAGAACTAGGTGTCAGTGCTTAAAAATAAGGGGTCGCCCGTTTTAGAAATGTTTTCTCCCAGAAGGGAGTGAGCCTTTGGAACTCTCTTAAAAAGCAGTGGCAGAATCTTTAAATGTCTTCAAGACAGAGGTAGACAGATTCTTTATAAACAAGGGGGTGAAAGGTTATCCAGGTGAGGTGAGAGTTACAATCAGATCTTAATGACTGGTGGAGCAGACCCGAGGGGCTGAATAGCCTACTCCTGCTCTTAGCCTGTATGTTTGTGTGTTCATATGTTCATATCCATTATTATAATTATTATCGAGTCATGACCTATGCAAATGTACACAGCGCGAATCAGCAACTAAATGAGGGAAAGATGGGTTTTTATCTCCCACAGCATGAGGCTCTGTGACTTTGCTCCCACAATATTCGTGGCACGGTGACACAGTGGTTAGCACTGCTGCCTTAGAGCACTAGCGACCCGGGTTCGATTCCCAGCTTGGGTCACTTTCTGTGTGCACGTTCTCCCCATGTCTGCGTGGGTTTACTCCAGATGCTCCGGTTTCCTCCAAAGGATGTGCAGGTTAGGTGGATTGGCCATTGTAAGTTTATTGTGTTATGGGGATAGGATGGGGAGGTGGGCCTGCGTGGGATGCTCTTTCAGAGAGTTGGTGCAGATTCGATGGGCCAAATGGGCTCCGTCTGCACTGCAGGGATTGTATGGTTCGATGATATTGACTCAATTCATTATGAGTTGCCCCATTTTCAAATCGAAAAGCCAGCACACACCTAATGATCACCATCAATGATTTGAGCCGAGTGCTGTGACGTACTGCTTGGCACATCTCTCCTGTTACAATACTGCTTAAGACACAGGTTTGTATTGTGGAAGATTTCAGTTCAGAGTTGTACACAATATCAGTGTGGTTAGATTCACTGGAATCTCCCCCTACACCGTGTGGAGGTACGGCAGGGTAACAAAGTCGCCACAATCGCATTCTTCCATATTTAAATAACCTCTAACCCTTTGAGGAGTGATTAAGTTTGGTATGAAAGGCAGAATTCCAGGGGCAGGATTTTCTAGCTCTTCCTGCTGGTGCGGTCTTCAGGTCCCGGCGAAAGTGAACCCTGGCAGAGGGTGGGTGAGTCACGCAAAATGTCACAGACATCGGCGGGACTGGAAGATCTCACCAGCAGCAAGTAGAGAGGCAGTTGCAGCATTGGAAAACACACAGTGAGGTGGGAGAGGGGGTGAGCGGATGGGGGGGGGAGAGGGGGTGAGCGGGCGGGGGGGAGAGGGGGTGAGCGGGTGGGGGGGGAGAGGGGGTGAGCGGGTGGGGGGGGAGAGGGGGCGAGCGGGGCAGGGGGGGAGAGGGGGTGAGCGGGGCAAGGGCGGAGAGGGGGTGAGCGGGGCAGGGAGGGAGAGGGGGTGAGCGGGCGGGGAGGGAGAGGGAGTGAGCGGGCGGGGTGGGGAGAGGGGGTGAGCGGGTGGCGGGGGGAGAGGGGATGAGCGGGGCAGGGGGGGAGAGTTCTGTCAGTTAAAGGGTTTGAAAAAGTGTCGAATAAAGTCAGCAGTGTGAGTCTCGGAGGGGAATTTTGACCCAGCAGAAGCTACAGCTGGAGTGGCAGGCACCGTCTGTAGGTACAGCGGGGGGAATGGGCACCGTCTGTAGGTACAGCGGGGGGAATGGGCACCGTCTGTAGGTACAGCGGGGGGAATGGGCACCGTCTGTAGGTACAGCGGGGGGAATGGGCACCGTCTGTAGGTACAGCGGGGGGAATGGGCACCGTCTGTAGGTACAGTGGGGAGGATGGGCACCGTGTGTAGGTACAGCGGGGGGAATGGGTATCGTGTGTAGGTACAGTGGGGAGGATGGGCACCGTGTGTAGGTACAGCAGGGGAAATGGGCACCGCGTGTAGGTACAGTGGGGAGGATGGGCACCGTGTGTAGACATAGCGGGGGAATGGGCACTGTGTGTAGGTACAGTGGGGGAATGGGCACCGTGTGTAGGTACAGTGGGAGAATGGGCACTGTGTGTAGGTACAGCGGGGGTATGGGCACCATGTGTAGGTACAGCGGGGGTATGGGCACCATGTGTAGGTACAGCGGGGGAATGGGCACCGTGTGTAGGTACAGCGGGGGGAATGGGCACCGTGTGTAGGTGCAGCGGGGGAATGGGCACCGTGTGTAGGTACAGTGGGGGAATGGGCACCGTGTGTAGGTACAGTGGGGGGAGGGGCACCGTGTGTAGGTACAGCGGGGGGAATGGGCACCGTGTGTAGGTGCAGCGGGGGAATGGGCACCGTGTGTAGGTACAGCGGGGGAATGGGCACCGTGTGTAGGTACAGCGGGGGGAATGGGCACCGTGTGTAGGTACAGCGGGGGAATGGGCACCGTGTGTAGGTACAGCGGGGGAATGGGCACCGCGTGTAGGTACAGCAGGGGAATGGGCACAGTGTGTAGGTACAGTGGGGGAATGGGCACCATCTGTAGGTACAGTGGGGAGGATGGGCACCGTGTGTAGGTACAGTGGGGAGGATGGACACCGTGTGTAGACATAGCGGGGGAATGGGCACCGTGTGTAGGTACAGTGGGGGAATGGGCACCGTGTGTAGGTACAGTGGGGGGAGGGGCACCGTGTGTAGGTACAGCGGGGGGAATGGGCACCGTGTGTAGGTGCAGCGGGGGAATGGGCACCGTGTGTAGGTACAGCGGGGGAATGGGCACCGTGTGTAGGTACAGCGGGGGGAATGGGCACCGTGTGTAGGTGCAGCGGGGGAATGGGCACCGTGTGTAGGTACAGCGGGGGAATGGGCACCGCGTGTAGGTACAGCAGGGGAATGGGCACAGTGTGTAGGTACAGTGGGGGAATGGGCACCATCTGTAGGTACAGTGGGGAGGATGGGCACCGTGTGTAGGTACAGTGGGGAGGATGGACACCGTGTGTAGACATAGCGGGGGAATGGGCACCGTGTGTAGGTACAGTGGGGGAATGGGCACTGTGTGTAGGTACAGCGGGGGTATGGGCACCATGTGTAGGTACAGCGGGGGGAATGGGCACCGTGTGTAGGTACAGTGGGGGAATGGGCACTGTGTGTAGGTACAGCGGGGGGAATGGGCACCGTGTGTAGGTACAGTGGGGGAATGGGCACTGTGTGTAGGTACAGCGGGGGGAATGGGCACCGTGTGTAGGTACAGTGGGGGAATGGGCACCGTGTGTAGGTACAGCGGGGGATTGGGCACCGTGTGTAGGTACAACGGGGGATTGGGCACCGTGTGTAGGTACAGCGGGGGAATGGGCACTGTGTGTAGGTACGGCGGGGGGAATGGGCACCGTGTGTAGGTACAGCGGGGGATTGGGCACCGTGTGCAGGTACAGTGGGGGAATGGGCACTGTGTGTAGGTACAGCGGGGGAATGGGCACCGTGTGTAGGTACAGCGGGGGATTGGGCACCGTGTGTAGGTACAGCGGGGGGAATGGGCACCGTGTGTAGGTACTGCGGGGGGAATGGGCACCGTGTGTAGGTACAGTGGGGGAATGGGCACCATGTGCAGGTACAGCCAGGGGATTGGGCACCGTGTGTAGGTACAGCAGGGGAATGGGCACCGTGTGTAGGTACAGCGGGGGAATGGGCACCGTGAGTAGGTACAGCGGGGGGAATGGGCACCGTGTGTAGGTACAGCAGGGCAATGGGCACAGTGTGTAGGTACAGTGGGGGAATGGGCACCATGTGCAGGTACAGCCAGGGGATTGGGCACCGTGTGTAGGTACAGCAGGGGAATGGGCACCGTGTGTAGGTACAACGGGGGAATGGGCACCGTGTGTAGGTACAGTGGGGGAATGGGCACCGTGTGTAGGTACAGTGGGGGAATGGGCACCGTGTGTAGGTACAGCGGGGGAATGGGCACCGTGTGTAGGTACAGTGGGGGAATGGGCACCGTGTGTACGTACAGCGGGAGGGGAATGGGCACTGTGTGTAGGTACAGCAGGGGATTGGGCACCGTGTGTAGGTACAGTGGGGGAATGGGCACCATGTGTAGGTACAACAGGGGATTGGGCACCGTCTGTAGGTACAGCAGGGGATTGGGCACCGTGTGTAGGTACAGCGGGGGAATGGGCACCGTGTGTAGGTACAACAGGGGATTGGGCACCGTCTGTAGGTACTGTGGGGGGAATGGGCACTGTGTGTAGGTACAGTGGGGGATTGGGCACCGTGTGTAGGTACAGCGGGGGAATGGGCACCGTGTGTAGGTACAGCGGGGGGAAAAGGCACCGTGTGTAGGTACAGTGGGGGAATGGGCACCGTGTGTAGGTACAGCGGGGGAATGGGCACCGTGTGTAGGTACAGCGGGGGGAATGGGCACCGTGTGTAGGTGCAGCGGGGGAATGGGCACCGTGTGTAGGTACAGCGGGGGAATGGGCACCGCGTGTAGGTACAGCAGGGGAATGGGCACAGTGTGTAGGTACAGTGGGGGAATGGGCACCATCTGTAGGTACAGTGGGGAGGATGGGCACCGTGTGTAGGTACAGTGGGGAGGATGGACACCGTGTGTAGACATAGCGGGGGAATGGGCACCGTGTGTAGGTTCGGTGGGGGAATGGGCACTGTGTGTAGGTACAGCGGGGGTATGGGCACCATGTGTAGGTACAGCGGGGGGAATGGGCACCGTGTGTAGGTACAGTGGGGGAATGGGCACTGTGTGTAGGTACAGCGGGGGGAATGGGCACCGTGTGTAGGTACAGTGGGGGAATGGGCACTGTGTGTAGGTACAGCGGGGGGAATGGGCACCGTGTGTAGGTACAGTGGGGGAATGGGCACCGTGTGTAGGTACAGCGGGGGATTGGGCACCGTGTGTAGGTACAACGGGGGATTGGGCACCATGTGTAGGTACAGCGGGGGAATGGGCACTGTGTGTAGGTACAGCGGGGGGAATGGGCACCGTGTGTAGGTACAGCGGGGGATTGGGCACCGTGTGCAGGTACAGTGGGGGAATGGGCACTGTGTGTAGGTACAGCGGGGGAATGGGCACCGTGTGTAGGTACAGCGGGGGATTGGGCACCGTGTGTAGGTACAGCGGGGGGAATGGGCACCGTGTGTAGGTACTGCGGGGGGATTGGGCACCGTGTGTAGGTACAGCAGGGGAATGGGCACCGTGTGTAGGTACAGCGGGGGAATGGGCACCGTGAGTAGGTACAGCGGGGGGAATGGGCACCGTGTGTAGGTACAGCGGGGGAATGGGCACAGTGTGTAGGTACAGTGGGGGAATGGGCACCATGTGCAGGTACAGCCAGGGGATTGGGCACCGTGTGTAGGTACAGCAGGGGAATGGGCACCGTGTGTAGGTACAGCGGGGGAATGGGCACCGTGTGTAGGTACAGTGGGGGAATGGGCACCGTGTGTAGGTACAGCGGGGGAATGGGCACCGTGTGTAGGTACAGTGGGAGAATGGGCACCGTGTGTACGTACAGCGGGAGGGGAATGGGCACTGTGTGTAGGTACAGCGGGGGGAATGGGCACCGTGTGTAGACATAGCGGGGGAATGGGCACCGTGTGTAGGTACAGTGGGGGAATGGGCACTGTGTGTAGGTACAGCGGGGGTATGGGCACCATGTGTAGGTACAGCGGGGGGAATGGGCACCGTGTGTAGGTACAGTGGGGGAATGGGCACTGTGTGTAGGTACAGCGGGGGGAATGGGCACCGTGTGTAGGTACAGTGGGGGAATGGGCACTGTGTGTAGGTACAGCGGGGGGAATGGGCACCGTGTGTAGGTACAGTGGGGGAATGGGCACCGTGTGTAGGTACAGCGGGGGATTGGGCACCGTGTGTAGGTACAACGGGGGATTGGGCACCGTGTGTAGGTACAGCGGGGGAATGGGCACTGTGTGTAGGTACGGCGGGGGGAATGGGCACCGTGTGTAGGTACAGTGGGGGAATGGGCACTGTGTGTAGGTACAGCGGGGGAATGGGCACCGTGTGTAGGTACAGCGGGGGATTGGGCACCGTGTGTAGGTACAGCGGGGGGAATGGGCACCGTGTGTAGGTACTGCGGGGGGAATGGGCACCGTGTGTAGGTACAGTGGGGGAATGGGCACCATGTGCAGGTACAGCCAGGGGATTGGGCACCGTGTGTAGGTACAGCAGGGGAATGGGCACCGTGTGTAGGTACAGCGGGGGAATGGGCACCGTGAGTAGGTACAGCGGGGGGAATGGGCACCGTGTGTAGGTACAGCAGGGCAATGGGCACAGTGTGTAGGTACAGTGGGGGAATGGGCACCATGTGCAGGTACAGCCAGGGGATTGGGCACCGTGTGTAGGTACAGCAGGGGAATGGGCACCGTGTGTAGGTACAACGGGGGAATGGGCACCGTGTGTAGGTACAGTGGGGGAATGGGCACCGTGTGTAGGTACAGCGGGGGAATGGGCACCGTGTGTAGGTACAGTGGGGGAATGGGCACCGTGTGTACGTACAGCGGGAGGGGAATGGGCACTGTGTGTAGGTACAGCAGGGGATTGGGCACCGTGTGTAGGTACAGTGGGGGAATGGGCACCATGTGTAGGTACAACAGGGGATTGGGCACCGTCTGTAGGTACAGCAGGGGATTGGGCACCGTGTGTAGGTACAGCGGGGGAATGGGCACCGTGTGTAGGTACAACAGGGGATTGGGCACCGTCTGTAGGTACTGTGGGGGGAATGGGCACTGTGTGTAGGTACAGTGGGGGATTGGGCACCGTGTGTAGGTACAGCGGGGGAATGGGCACCGTGTGTAGGTACAGCGGGGGGAAAAGGCACCGTGTGTAGGTACAGTGGGGGAATGGGCACCGTGTGTAGGTACAGCGGGGGAATGGGCACCGTGTGTAGGTACAGCGGGGGGAATGGGCACCGTGTGTAGGTGCAGCGGGGGAATGGGCACCATGTGTAGGTACAGCGGGGGAATGGGCACCGCGTGTAGGTACAGCAGGGGAATGGGCACAGTGTGTAGGTACAGTGGGGGAATGGGCACCATCTGTAGGTACAGTGGGGAGGATGGGCACCGTGTGTAGGTACAGTGGGGAGGATGGACACCGTGTGTAGACATAGCGGGGGAATGGGCACCGTGTGTAGGTTCGGTGGGGGAATGGGCACTGTGTGTAGGTACAGCGGGGGTATGGGCACCATGTGTAGGTACAGCGGGGGGAATGGGCACCGTGTGTAGGTACAGTGGGGGAATGGGCACTGTGTGTAGGTACAGCGGGGGGAATGGGCACCGTGTGTAGGTACAGTGGGGGAATGGGCACTGTGTGTAGGTACAGCGGGGGGAATGGGCACCGTGTGTAGGTACAGTGGGGGAATGGGCACCGTGTGTAGGTACAGCGGGGGATTGGGCACCGTGTGTAGGTACAACGGGGGATTGGGCACCATGTGTAGGTACAGCGGGGGAATGGGCACTGTGTGTAGGTACAGCGGGGGGAATGGGCACCGTGTGTAGGTACAGCGGGGGATTGGGCACCGTGTGCAGGTACAGTGGGGGAATGGGCACTGTGTGTAGGTACAGCGGGGGAATGGGCACCGTGTGTAGGTACAGCGGGGGATTGGGCACCGTGTGTAGGTACAGCGGGGGGAATGGGCACCGTGTGTAGGTACTGCGGGGGGATTGGGCACCGTGTGTAGGTACAGCAGGGGAATGGGCACCGTGTGTAGGTACAGCGGGGGAATGGGCACCGTGAGTAGGTACAGCGGGGGGAATGGGCACCGTGTGTAGGTACAGCAGGGCAATGGGCACAGTGTGTAGGTACAGTGGGGGAATGGGCACCATGTGCAGGTACAGCCAGGGGATTGGGCACCGTGTGTAGGTACAGCAGGGGAATGGGCACCGTGTGTAGGTACAGCGGGGGAATGGGCACCGTGTGTAGGTACAGTGGGGGAATGGGCACCGTGTGTAGGTACAGCGGGGGAATGGGCACCGTGTGTAGGTACAGTGGGAGAATGGGCACCGTGTGTACGTACAGCGGGAGGGGAATGGGCACTGTGTGTAGGTACAGCAGGGGATTGGGCACCGTGTGTAGGTACAGTGGGGGAATGGGCACCATGTGTAGGTACAACAGGGGATTGGGCACCGTCTGTAGGTACAGCAGGGGATTGGGCACCGTGTGTAGGTACAGCGGGGGAATGGGCACCGTGTGTAGGTACAACAGGGGATTGGACACCGTCTGTAGGTACAGTGGGGGGAATGGGCACTGTGTGTAGGTACAGTGGGGGATTGGGCACCGTGTGTAGGTACAGCGGGGGAATGGGCACCGTGTGTAGGTACAGCGGGGGGAAAAGGCACCGTGTGTAGGTACAGTGGGGGAATGGGCACCGTGTGTAGGTACTGCGGGGGTATGGGCACCGTGTGTAGGTACAGCGGGGGGAATGGGCACCGTGTGTAGGTACAGCAGGGCAATGGGCACAGTGTGTAGGTACAGTGGGGGAATGGGCACCGTGTGTAGGTACAGCCAGGGGAATGGGCACCGTGTGTAGGTACAGCAGGGGAATGGGCACCGTGTGTAGGTACAGCGGGGGAATGGGCACTGTGTGTAGGTACAGCGGGGGAATGGGCACCGTGTGTAGGTACAGCGAGGGAATGGGCACCGTGTGTAGGTACAGTGGGGGAATGGGCACCGTGTGTAGGTACAGCAGGGGAATGGGCACCGTGTGTAGGTACAGCGGGGGAATGGGCACCGTGTGTAGGTACAGCGGGGGAATGGGCACCGTGTGTAGGTACAGTGGGGGAATGGGCACCATGTGTAGGTACAGTGGGGGAATGGGCACCGTGTGTACGTACAGCGGGAGGGGAATGGGCACCGTGTGTAGGTACGGCGGGGGGAATGGGCACTGTGTGTAGGTACAGCGGGGAGATGGCCACCATGTGTAGGTACAGTGGGGGAATGGGCGCCGTGTGTAGGTACAGCGGGGGGAATGGGCACTGTGTGTAGGTACAGCGGGGGAATGGGCACCATGTGTAGGTACAGCGGGGGAATGGGCACCGTGTGTAGGTACAGCGAGGGAATGGGCACCGTGTGTAGGTACAAACAAAGAACAAAGAACAAAGAACAATACAGCACAGGAACAGGCCCTTCGGCCCTCCAAGCCCGCGCCGCTCCCCGGTCCAGGATTGAATCCTGAATCCAGGATCCCCGCCCAATTTTCCAGCCTATCTACATCCTAATATCCTATCCACCGAGCTGTCCCTCACAGCTACGATGCTTTGTTCATCACAACCTATTAACTCACCCCCACCCCCCCATTCCAGACCATGTGATCTCCAGGGAGAGGCGAAAACCCAGAGTGAAAACCCCAGGGCCAATATGGGGAAAAAAAAAATCTGGGAAATTCCTCTCCGACCCCCTGTGGCGATCAAAACGAGTCCAGGAGATCCCACTGGCCCTGATCAGAAAATGCTTCCCAACCCTATTCATTTCCACTTCTGCTTTACGAACACCATCTGAATTCCCTGCCCCCGAGACAGGTTCCCAACTATCCGCAGTCTCGCTCTGTACTGGCACCAGCAAGATGATCATAGAATGAAGCCTTGAAACGAGAAACAAAGAACAATTAGCCCGCGCCGCTCCCTGGTCCAAACTAGACCACTCTTTTGTATCCCTCCATTCCCACTCCATTCATATAGCTGTCTTGATAAGTCTTAAACGTTCCCAGTGTGTCCGCCTCCACCACCTTGCCCGGCAACACATTCCAGGCCCCCACGACCCTCTGTGTAAAATATGTCCTTCTGATATCTGTGTTAAACCTTCCCCCCTTCACCTTGAACCTATGACCCCTCGTGAACGTCACCACCGACCCGGGGAAAAGCTTCCCACCGTTCACCCTATCTATGCCTTTCATAATTTTATACACCTCTATTAAGTCTCCCCTCATCCTCCGTCTTTCCAAGGAGAACAACCCCAGTTTCCCCAATCTCTCCTCATAACCAAGCCCCTCCATACCAGGCAACATCCTGGTAAACCTCCTCTGTACTCTCTCCAAAGCCTCCACGTCCTTCTGGTAGTGTGGCGACCAGAACTGGACGCAGTATTCCAAATGCGGCCGAACCAACGTTCTATACATCTGCAACATCAGACCCCAACTTTTATATTCTATGCCCCGTCCTATAAAGGCAAGCATGCCATATGCCTTCTTCACCACCTTCTCCACCTGTGACGTCACCTTCAAAGATCTGTGGACTTGCACACCCAGGTCCCTCTGCGTCTCTACACCCTTTATGGTTCTTCCATTTATCGTGTAGCTCCTCCCTACATTATTCCCACCAAAATGCATCACTTCGCATTTATCAGGATTGAACTCCATCTGCCATTTCTTTGCCCAAATTTCCAGCCTATCTATATCCTTCTGTAGCCTCTGACAATGTTCCTCACTATCTGCAAGTCCTGCCAGTTTTGTGTCGTCCGCAAACTTACTGATCACCCCAGTTACTCCTTCTTCCAGATCATTTATATAAATCACAAACAGCAGAGCTCCCAATACAGAGCCCTGCGGAACACCACTAGTCACAGGCCTCCAGCCGGAAAAAGACCCTTCCACTACCACCCTCTGTCTTCTATGACCAAGCCAGTTCTCCACCCATCTAGCCACCTCCCCCTTTATCCCATGAGATCCAACCTTTTTCACTAGCCTACCATGAGGGACTTTGTCAAATGGTGGGGGAATGGGCACCGTGTGTAGTTACAGTGGGGGAATGGGCACTGTGTGTAGGTACAGTGGGGGAATGGGCACTGTGTGTAGGTACAGCCAGGGGAATGGGCACTGTGTGTAGGTACAGCCAGGGGAATGGGCACTGTGTGTAGGTACAGCGGGGGAATGGGCACCATCTGTAGGTACAGTGGGGGAATGGGCACCGTGTGTAGGTACAGCGGGGGGAATGGGCACCGTGTGTAGGTACAGCGGGGGGAATGGGCACCGTGTGTAGGTACAGCAGGGGAATGGGCACCGTGTGTAGGTACAGCGGGGGAATGGATACCATGTGTAGGTACAGCGGGGGAATGGGCACCGTGCGTAGCTACAGCAGGGGAATGGGCACCGTGTGTAGGTACAGCCAGGGGAATGGGTACCATCTGTAGGTACAGCGGGGGAATGGGCACCGTGTGTAGGTACAGCGGGGAATGGGCACCGTGTGTAGGTACAGTGGGGGAATGGGCACCGTGTGTAGGTACAGCGGGGGAATGGGCACCGTGTGTAGGTACAGCGGGGGGATGGGCACTGTGTGTAGGTACAGCGGGGGGAATGGGCACCGTGTGTAGGTACAGCGGGGGGATGGGCACTGTGTGTAGGTACAGCAGGGGGAATGGGCATCGTGTGTAGGTACAGCGGGGGAATGGGCACCGTGTGTAGGTACAGCAGGGGGAATGGGCACCGTGTGTAGGTACAGCGGGGGAATGGGCACCGTGTGTAGGTACAGTGGGGGAATGGGCACTGTGTGTAGGTACAGCGGGAGGAATGGGCATCGTGTGTAGGTACAGCGGGGGAATGGGCACCGCGTGTAGGTACAGCAGGGGAATGGGCACAGTGTGTAGGTACAGTGGGGGAATGGGCACCATCTGTAGGTACAGTGGGGAGGATGGGCACCGTGTGTAGGTACAGTGGGGAGGATGGACACCGTGTGTAGACATAGCGGGGGAATGGGCACCGTGTGTAGGTACAGTGGGGGAATGGGCACCGTGTGTAGGTACAGTGGGGGGAGGGGCACCGTGTGTAGGTACAGCGGGGGGAATGGGCACCGTGTGTAGGTGCAGCGGGGGAATGGGCACCGTGTGTAGGTACAGCGGGGGAATGGGCACCGTGTGTAGGTACAGCGGGGGGAATGGGCACCGTGTGTAGGTGCAGCGGGGGAATGGGCACCGTGTGTAGGTACAGCGGGGGAATGGGCACCGCGTGTAGGTACAGCAGGGGAATGGGCACAGTGTGTAGGTACAGTGGGGGAATGGGCACCATCTGTAGGTACAGTGGGGAGGATGGGCACCGTGTGTAGGTACAGTGGGGAGGATGGACACCGTGTGTAGACATAGCGGGGGAATGGGCACCGTGTGTAGGTACAGTGGGGGAATGGGCACTGTGTGTAGGTACAGCGGGGGTATGGGCACCATGTGTAGGTACAGCGGGGGGAATGGGCACCGTGTGTAGGTACAGTGGGGGAATGGGCACTGTGTGTAGGTACAGCGGGGGGAATGGGCACCGTGTGTAGGTACAGTGGGGGAATGGGCACTGTGTGTAGGTACAGCGGGGGGAATGGGCACCGTGTGTAGGTACAGTGGGGGAATGGGCACCGTGTGTAGGTACAGCGGGGGATTGGGCACCGTGTGTAGGTACAACGGGGGATTGGGCACCGTGTGTAGGTACAGCGGGGGAATGGGCACTGTGTGTAGGTACGGCGGGGGGAATGGGCACCGTGTGTAGGTACAGCGGGGGATTGGGCACCGTGTGCAGGTACAGTGGGGGAATGGGCACTGTGTGTAGGTACAGCGGGGGAATGGGCACCGTGTGTAGGTACAGCGGGGGATTGGGCACCGTGTGTAGGTACAGCGGGGGGAATGGGCACCGTGTGTAGGTACTGCGGGGGGAATGGGCACCGTGTGTAGGTACAGTGGGGGAATGGGCACCATGTGCAGGTACAGCCAGGGGATTGGGCACCGTGTGTAGGTACAGCAGGGGAATGGGCACCGTGTGTAGGTACAGCGGGGGAATGGGCACCGTGAGTAGGTACAGCGGGGGGAATGGGCACCGTGTGTAGGTACAGCAGGGCAATGGGCACAGTGTGTAGGTACAGTGGGGGAATGGGCACCATGTGCAGGTACAGCCAGGGGATTGGGCACCGTGTGTAGGTACAGCAGGGGAATGGGCACCGTGTGTAGGTACAACGGGGGAATGGGCACCGTGTGTAGGTACAGTGGGGGAATGGGCACCGTGTGTAGGTACAGCGGGGGAATGGGCACCGTGTGTAGGTACAGTGGGGGAATGGGCACCGTGTGTACGTACAGCGGGAGGGGAATGGGCACTGTGTGTAGGTACAGCAGGGGATTGGGCACCGTGTGTAGGTACAGTGGGGGAATGGGCACCATGTGTAGGTACAACAGGGGATTGGGCACCGTCTGTAGGTACAGCAGGGGATTGGGCACCGTGTGTAGGTACAGCGGGGGAATGGGCACCGTGTGTAGGTACAACAGGGGATTGGGCACCGTCTGTAGGTACTGTGGGGGGAATGGGCACTGTGTGTAGGTACAGTGGGGGATTGGGCACCGTGTGTAGGTACAGCGGGGGAATGGGCACCGTGTGTAGGTACAGCGGGGGGAAAAGGCACCGTGTGTAGGTACAGTGGGGGAATGGGCACCGTGTGTAGGTACAGCGGGGGAATGGGCACCGTGTGTAGGTACAGCGGGGGGAATGGGCACCGTGTGTAGGTGCAGCGGGGGAATGGGCACCGTGTGTAGGTACAGCGGGGGAATGGGCACCGCGTGTAGGTACAGCAGGGGAATGGGCACAGTGTGTAGGTACAGTGGGGGAATGGGCACCATCTGTAGGTACAGTGGGGAGGATGGGCACCGTGTGTAGGTACAGTGGGGAGGATGGACACCGTGTGTAGACATAGCGGGGGAATGGGCACCGTGTGTAGGTTCGGTGGGGGAATGGGCACTGTGTGTAGGTACAGCGGGGGTATGGGCACCATGTGTAGGTACAGCGGGGGGAATGGGCACCGTGTGTAGGTACAGTGGGGGAATGGGCACTGTGTGTAGGTACAGCGGGGGGAATGGGCACCGTGTGTAGGTACAGTGGGGGAATGGGCACTGTGTGTAGGTACAGCGGGGGGAATGGGCACCGTGTGTAGGTACAGTGGGGGAATGGGCACCGTGTGTAGGTACAGCGGGGGATTGGGCACCGTGTGTAGGTACAACGGGGGATTGGGCACCATGTGTAGGTACAGCGGGGGAATGGGCACTGTGTGTAGGTACAGCGGGGGGAATGGGCACCGTGTGTAGGTACAGCGGGGGATTGGGCACCGTGTGCAGGTACAGTGGGGGAATGGGCACTGTGTGTAGGTACAGCGGGGGAATGGGCACCGTGTGTAGGTACAGCGGGGGATTGGGCACCGTGTGTAGGTACAGCGGGGGGAATGGGCACCGTGTGTAGGTACTGCGGGGGGATTGGGCACCGTGTGTAGGTACAGCAGGGGAATGGGCACCGTGTGTAGGTACAGCGGGGGAATGGGCACCGTGAGTAGGTACAGCGGGGGGAATGGGCACCGTGTGTAGGTACAGCGGGGGAATGGGCACAGTGTGTAGGTACAGTGGGGGAATGGGCACCATGTGCAGGTACAGCCAGGGGATTGGGCACCGTGTGTAGGTACAGCAGGGGAATGGGCACCGTGTGTAGGTACAGCGGGGGAATGGGCACCGTGTGTAGGTACAGTGGGGGAATGGGCACCGTGTGTAGGTACAGCGGGGGAATGGGCACCGTGTGTAGGTACAGTGGGAGAATGGGCACCGTGTGTACGTACAGCGGGAGGGGAATGGGCACTGTGTGTAGGTACAGCGGGGGGAATGGGCACCGTGTGTAGACATAGCGGGGGAATGGGCACCGTGTGTAGGTACAGTGGGGGAATGGGCACTGTGTGTAGGTACAGCGGGGGTATGGGCACCATGTGTAGGTACAGCGGGGGGAATGGGCACCGTGTGTAGGTACAGTGGGGGAATGGGCACTGTGTGTAGGTACAGCGGGGGGAATGGGCACCGTGTGTAGGTACAGTGGGGGAATGGGCACTGTGTGTAGGTACAGCGGGGGGAATGGGCACCGTGTGTAGGTACAGTGGGGGAATGGGCACCGTGTGTAGGTACAGCGGGGGATTGGGCACCGTGTGTAGGTACAACGGGGGATTGGGCACCGTGTGTAGGTACAGCGGGGGAATGGGCACTGTGTGTAGGTACGGCGGGGGGAATGGGCACCGTGTGTAGGTACAGCGGGGGATTGGGCACCGTGTGCAGGTACAGTGGGGGAATGGGCACTGTGTGTAGGTACAGCGGGGGAATGGGCACCGTGTGTAGGTACAGCGGGGGATTGGGCACCGTGTGTAGGTACAGCGGGGGGAATGGGCACCGTGTGTAGGTACTGCGGGGGGAATGGGCACCGTGTGTAGGTACAGTGGGGGAATGGGCACCATGTGCAGGTACAGCCAGGGGATTGGGCACCGTGTGTAGGTACAGCAGGGGAATGGGCACCGTGTGTAGGTACAGCGGGGGAATGGGCACCGTGAGTAGGTACAGCGGGGGGAATGGGCACCGTGTGTAGGTACAGCAGGGCAATGGGCACAGTGTGTAGGTACAGTGGGGGAATGGGCACCATGTGCAGGTACAGCCAGGGGATTGGGCACCGTGTGTAGGTACAGCAGGGGAATGGGCACCGTGTGTAGGTACAACGGGGGAATGGGCACCGTGTGTAGGTACAGTGGGGGAATGGGCACCGTGTGTAGGTACAGCGGGGGAATGGGCACCGTGTGTAGGTACAGTGGGGGAATGGGCACCGTGTGTAGGTACAGTGGGGGAATGGGCACCGTGTGTACGTACAGCGGGAGGGGAATGGGCACTGTGTGTAGGTACAGCAGGGGATTGGGCACCGTGTGTAGGTACAGTGGGGGAATGGGCACCATGTGTAGGTACAACAGGGGATTGGGCACCGTCTGTAGGTACAGCAGGGGATTGGGCACCGTGTGTAGGTACAGCGGGGGAATGGGCACCGTGTGTAGGTACAGCGGGGGAATGGGCACCGCGTGTAGGTACAGCAGGGGAATGGGCACAGTGTGTAGGTACAGTGGGGGAATGGGCACCATCTGTAGGTACAGTGGGGAGGATGGGCACCGTGTGTAGGTACAGTGGGGAGGATGGACACCGTGTGTAGACATAGCGGGGGAATGGGCACCGTGTGTAGGTTCGGTGGGGGAATGGGCACTGTGTGTAGGTACAGCGGGGGTATGGGCACCATGTGTAGGTACAGCGGGGGGAATGGGCACCGTGTGTAGGTACAGTGGGGGAATGGGCACTGTGTGTAGGTACAGCGGGGGGAATGGGCACCGTGTGTAGGTACAGTGGGGGAATGGGCACTGTGTGTAGGTACAGCGGGGGGAATGGGCACCGTGTGTAGGTACAGTGGGGGAATGGGCACCGTGTGTAGGTACAGCGGGGGATTGGGCACCGTGTGTAGGTACAACGGGGGATTGGGCACCATGTGTAGGTACAGCGGGGGAATGGGCACTGTGTGTAGGTACAGCGGGGGGAATGGGCACCGTGTGTAGGTACAGCGGGGGATTGGGCACCGTGTGCAGGTACAGTGGGGGAATGGGCACTGTGTGTAGGTACAGCGGGGGAATGGGCACCGTGTGTAGGTACAGCGGGGGATTGGGCACCGTGTGTAGGTACAGCGGGGGGAATGGGCACCGTGTGTAGGTACTGCGGGGGGATTGGGCACCGTGTGTAGGTACAGCAGGGGAATGGGCACCGTGTGTAGGTACAGCGGGGGAATGGGCACCGTGAGTAGGTACAGCGGGGGGAATGGGCACCGTGTGTAGGTACAGCGGGGGAATGGGCACAGTGTGTAGGTACAGTGGGGGAATGGGCACCATGTGCAGGTACAGCCAGGGGATTGGGCACCGTGTGTAGGTACAGCAGGGGAATGGGCACCGTGTGTAGGTACAGCGGGGGAATGGGCACCGTGTGTAGGTACAGTGGGGGAATGGGCACCGTGTGTAGGTACAGCGGGGGAATGGGCACCGTGTGTAGGTACAGTGGGAGAATGGGCACCGTGTGTACGTACAGCGGGAGGGGAATGGGCACTGTGTGTAGGTACAGCGGGGGGAATGGGCACCGTGTGTAGACATAGCGGGGGAATGGGCACCGTGTGTAGGTACAGTGGGGGAATGGGCACTGTGTGTAGGTACAGCGGGGGTATGGGCACCATGTGTAGGTACAGCGGGGGGAATGGGCACCGTGTGTAGGTACAGTGGGGGAATGGGCACTGTGTGTAGGTACAGCGGGGGGAATGGGCACCGTGTGTAGGTACAGTGGGGGAATGGGCACTGTGTGTAGGTACAGCGGGGGGAATGGGCACCGTGTGTAGGTACAGTGGGGGAATGGGCACCGTGTGTAGGTACAGCGGGGGATTGGGCACCGTGTGTAGGTACAACGGGGGATTGGGCACCGTGTGTAGGTACAGCGGGGGAATGGGCACTGTGTGTAGGTACGGCGGGGGGAATGGGCACCGTGTGTAGGTACAGCGGGGGATTGGGCACCGTGTGCAGGTACAGTGGGGGAATGGGCACTGTGTGTAGGTACAGCGGGGGAATGGGCACCGTGTGTAGGTACAGCGGGGGATTGGGCACCGTGTGTAGGTACAGCGGGGGGAATGGGCACCGTGTGTAGGTACTGCGGGGGGAATGGGCACCGTGTGTAGGTACAGTGGGGGAATGGGCACCATGTGCAGGTACAGCCAGGGGATTGGGCACCGTGTGTAGGTACAGCAGGGGAATGGGCACCGTGTGTAGGTACAGCGGGGGAATGGGCACCGTGAGTAGGTACAGCGGGGGGAATGGGCACCGTGTGTAGGTACAGCAGGGCAATGGGCACAGTGTGTAGGTACAGTGGGGGAATGGGCACCATGTGCAGGTACAGCCAGGGGATTGGGCACCGTGTGTAGGTACAGCAGGGGAATGGGCACCGTGTGTAGGTACAACGGGGGAATGGGCACCGTGTGTAGGTACAGTGGGGGAATGGGCACCGTGTGTAGGTACAGCGGGGGAATGGGCACCGTGTGTAGGTACAGTGGGGGAATGGGCACCGTGTGTAGGTACAGTGGGGGAATGGGCACCGTGTGTACGTACAGCGGGAGGGGAATGGGCACTGTGTGTAGGTACAGCAGGGGATTGGGCACCGTGTGTAGGTACAGTGGGGGAATGGGCACCATGTGTAGGTACAACAGGGGATTGGGCACCGTCTGTAGGTACAGCAGGGGATTGGGCACCGTGTGTAGGTACAGCGGGGGAATGGGCACCGTGTGTAGGTACAACAGGGGATTGGGCACCGTCTGTAGGTACTGTGGGGGGAATGGGCACTGTGTGTAGGTACAGTGGGGGATTGGGCACCGTGTGTAGGTACAGCGGGGGAATGGGCACCGTGTGTAGGTACAGCGGGGGGAAAAGGCACCGTGTGTAGGTACAGTGGGGGAATGGGCACCGTGTGTAGGTACAGCGGGGGAATGGGCACCGTGTGTAGGTACAGCGGGGGGAATGGGCACCGTGTGTAGGTGCAGCGGGGGAATGGGCACCGTGTGTAGGTACAGCGGGGGAATGGGCACCGCGTGTAGGTACAGCAGGGGAATGGGCACAGTGTGTAGGTACAGTGGGGGAATGGGCACCATCTGTAGGTACAGTGGGGAGGATGGGCACCGTGTGTAGGTACAGTGGGGAGGATGGACACCGTGTGTAGACATAGCGGGGGAATGGGCACCGTGTGTAGGTTCGGTGGGGGAATGGGCACTGTGTGTAGGTACAGCGGGGGTATGGGCACCATGTGTAGGTACAGCGGGGGGAATGGGCACCGTGTGTAGGTACAGTGGGGGAATGGGCACTGTGTGTAGGTACAGCGGGGGGAATGGGCACCGTGTGTAGGTACAGTGGGGGAATGGGCACTGTGTGTAGGTACAGCGGGGGGAATGGGCACCGTGTGTAGGTACAGTGGGGGAATGGGCACCGTGTGTAGGTACAGCGGGGGATTGGGCACCGTGTGTAGGTACAACGGGGGATTGGGCACCATGTGTAGGTACAGCGGGGGAATGGGCACTGTGTGTAGGTACAGCGGGGGGAATGGGCACCGTGTGTAGGTACAGCGGGGGATTGGGCACCGTGTGCAGGTACAGTGGGGGAATGGGCACTGTGTGTAGGTACAGCGGGGGAATGGGCACCGTGTGTAGGTACAGCGGGGGATTGGGCACCGTGTGTAGGTACAGCGGGGGGAATGGGCACCGTGTGTAGGTACTGCGGGGGGATTGGGCACCGTGTGTAGGTACAGCAGGGGAATGGGCACCGTGTGTAGGTACAGCGGGGGAATGGGCACCGTGAGTAGGTACAGCGGGGGGAATGGGCACCGTGTGTAGGTACAGCAGGGCAATGGGCACAGTGTGTAGGTACAGTGGGGGAATGGGCACCATGTGCAGGTACAGCCAGGGGATTGGGCACCGTGTGTAGGTACAGCAGGGGAATGGGCACCGTGTGTAGGTACAGCGGGGGAATGGGCACCGTGTGTAGGTACAGTGGGGGAATGGGCACCGTGTGTAGGTACAGCGGGGGAATGGGCACCGTGTGTAGGTACAGTGGGAGAATGGGCACCGTGTGTACGTACAGCGGGAGGGGAATGGGCACTGTGTGTAGGTACAGCAGGGGATTGGGCACCGTGTGTAGGTACAGTGGGGGAATGGGCACCATGTGTAGGTACAACAGGGGATTGGGCACCGTCTGTAGGTACAGCAGGGGATTGGGCACCGTGTGTAGGTACAGCGGGGGAATGGGCACCGTGTGTAGGTACAACAGGGGATTGGACACCGTCTGTAGGTACAGTGGGGGGAATGGGCACTGTGTGTAGGTACAGTGGGGGATTGGGCACCGTGTGTAGGTACAGCGGGGGAATGGGCACCGTGTGTAGGTACAGCGGGGGGAAAAGGCACCGTGTGTAGGTACAGTGGGGGAATGGGCACCGTGTGTAGGTACTGCGGGGGTATGGGCACCGTGTGTAGGTACAGCGGGGGGAATGGGCACCGTGTGTAGATACAGCAGGGCAATGGGCACAGTGTGTAGGTACAGTGGGGGAATGGGCACCGTGTGTAGGTACAGCCAGGGGAATGGGCACCGTGTGTAGGTACAGCAGGGGAATGGGCACCGTGTGTAGGTACAGCGGGGGAATGGGCACTGTGTGTAGGTACAGCGGGGGAATGGGCACCGTGTGTAGGTACAGCGAGGGAATGGGCACCGTGTGTAGGTACAGTGGGGGAATGGGCACCGTGTGTAGGTACAGCAGGGGAATGGGCACCGTGTGTAGGTACAGCGGGGGAATGGGCACCGTGTGTAGGTACAGCGGGGGAATGGGCACCGTGTGTAGGTACAGTGGGGGAATGGGCACCATGTGTAGGTACAGTGGGGGAATGGGCACCGTGTGTACGTACAGCGGGAGGGGAATGGGCACCGTGTGTAGGTACGGCGGGGGGAATGGGCACTGTGTGTAGGTACAGCGGGGAGATGGCCACCATGTGTAGGTACAGTGGGGGAATGGGCGCCGTGTGTAGGTACAGCGGGGGGAATGGGCACTGTGTGTAGGTACAGCGGGGGAATGGGCACCATGTGTAGGTACAGCGGGGGAATGGGCACCGTGTGTAGGTACAGCGAGGGAATGGGCACCGTGTGTAGGTACAAACAAAGAACAAAGAACAAAGAACAATACAGCACAGGAACAGGCCCTTCGGCCCTCCAAGCCCGCGCCGCTCCCCGGTCCAGGATTGAATCCTGAATCCAGGATCCCCGCCCAATTTTCCAGCCTATCTACATCCTAATATCCTATCCACCGAGCTGTCCCTCACAGCTACGATGCTTTGTTCATCACAACCTATTAACTCACCCCCACCCCCCCATTCCAGACCATGTGATCTCCAGGGAGAGGCGAAAACCCAGAGTGAAAACCCCAGGGCCAATATGGGGAAAAAAAAAATCTGGGAAATTCCTCTCCGACCCCCTGTGGCGATCAAAACGAGTCCAGGAGATCCCACTGGCCCTGATCAGAAAATGCTTCCCAACCCTATTCATTTCCACTTCTGCTTTACGAACACCATCTGAATTCCCTGCCCCCGAGACAGGTTCCCAACTATCCGCAGTCTCGCTCTGTACTGGCACCAGCAAGATGATCATAGAATGAAGCCTTGAAACGAGAAACAAAGAACAATTAGCCCGCGCCGCTCCCTGGTCCAAACTAGACCACTCTTTTGTATCCCTCCATTCCCACTCCATTCATATAGCTGTCTTGATAAGTCTTAAACGTTCCCAGTGTGTCCGCCTCCACCACCTTGCCCGGCAACACATTCCAGGCCCCCACGACCCTCTGTGTAAAATATGTCCTTCTGATATCTGTGTTAAACCTTCCCCCCTTCACCTTGAACCTATGACCCCTCGTGAACGTCACCACCGACCCGGGGAAAAGCTTCCCACCGTTCACCCTATCTATGCCTTTCATAATTTTATACACCTCTATTAAGTCTCCCCTCATCCTCCGTCTTTCCAAGGAGAACAACCCCAGTTTCCCCAATCTCTCCTCATAACCAAGCCCCTCCATACCAGGCAACATCCTGGTAAACCTCCTCTGTACTCTCTCCAAAGCCTCCACGTCCTTCTGGTAGTGTGGCGACCAGAACTGGACGCAGTATTCCAAATGCGGCCGAACCAACGTTCTATACATCTGCAACATCAGACCCCAACTTTTATATTCTATGCCCCGTCCTATAAAGGCAAGCATGCCATATGCCTTCTTCACCACCTTCTCCACCTGTGACGTCACCTTCAAAGATCTGTGGACTTGCACACCCAGGTCCCTCTGCGTCTCTACACCCTTTATGGTTCTTCCATTTATCGTGTAGCTCCTCCCTACATTATTCCCACCAAAATGCATCACTTCGCATTTATCAGGATTGAACTCCATCTGCCATTTCTTTGCCCAAATTTCCAGCCTATCTATATCCTTCTGTAGCCTCTGACAATGTTCCTCACTATCTGCAAGTCCTGCCAGTTTTGTGTCGTCCGCAAACTTACTGATCACCCCAGTTACTCCTTCTTCCAGATCATTTATATAAATCACAAACAGCAGAGCTCCCAATACAGAGCCCTGCGGAACACCACTAGTCACAGGCCTCCAGCCGGAAAAAGACCCTTCCACTACCACCCTCTGTCTTCTATGACCAAGCCAGTTCTCCACCCATCTAGCCACCTCCCCCTTTATCCCATGAGATCCAACCTTTTTCACTAGCCTACCATGAGGGACTTTGTCAAATGGTGGGGGAATGGGCACCGTGTGTAGTTACAGTGGGGGAATGGGCACTGTGTGTAGGTACAGTGGGGGAATGGGCACTGTGTGTAGGTACAGCCAGGGGAATGGGCACTGTGTGTAGGTACAGCCAGGGGAATGGGCACTGTGTGTAGGTACAGCGGGGGAATGGGCACCATCTGTAGGTACAGTGGGGGAATGGGCACCGTGTGTAGGTACAGCGGGGGGAATGGGCACCGTGTGTAGGTACAGCGGGGGGAATGGGCACCGTGTGTAGGTACAGCAGGGGAATGGGCACCGTGTGTAGGTACAGCGGGGGAATGGATACCATGTGTAGGTACAGCGGGGGAATGGGCACCGTGCGTAGCTACAGCAGGGGAATGGGCACCGTGTGTAGGTACAGCCAGGGGAATGGGTACCATCTGTAGGTACAGCGGGGGAATGGGCACCGTGTGTAGGTACAGCGGGGAATGGGCACCGTGTGTAGGTACAGTGGGGGAATGGGCACCGTGTGTAGGTACAGCGGGGGAATGGGCACCGTGTGTAGGTACAGCGGGGGGATGGGCACTGTGTGTAGGTACAGCGGGGGGAATGGGCACCGTGTGTAGGTACAGCGGGGGGATGGGCACTGTGTGTAGGTACAGCAGGGGGAATGGGCATCGTGTGTAGGTACAGCGGGGGAATGGGCACCGTGTGTAGGTACAGCAGGGGGAATGGGCACCGTGTGTAGGTACAGCGGGGGAATGGGCACCGTGTGTAGGTACAGTGGGGGAATGGGCACTGTGTGTAGGTACAGCGGGAGGAATGGGCATCGTGTGTAGGTACAGCGGGGGAATGGGCACCGTGTGTAGGTACAGCGGGGGGAATGGGCACCGTGTGTAGGTACAGTGGGGGAATGGGCACTGTGTGTAGGTACAGCGGGAGGAATGGGCATCGTGTGTAGGTACAGCGGGGGAATGGGCACCGTGTGTAGGTACAGCGGGGGAATGGGCACCGTGTGTAGGTACAGCGGGGGGAATGGGCACCGTGTGTAGGTACAGCGGGGGGAATGGGCACCGTGTGTAGGTACAGCAGGGGAATGGGCACCGTGTGTAGGTACAGCGGGGGAATGGGCACCATCTGTAGGTACAGTGGGGGAATGGGCACCGTGTGTAGGTACAGCGGGGGGAATGGGCACCGTGTGTAGGTACAGCGGGGGGAATGGGCACCGTGTGTAGGTACAGCAGGGGAATGGGCACCGTGTGTAGGTACAGCGGGGGAATGGATACCATGTGTAGGTACAGCGGGGGAATGGGCACCGTGCGTAGCTACAGCAGGGGAATGGGCACCGTGTGTAGGTACAGCCAGGGGAATGGGTACCATCTGTAGGTACAGCGGGGGAATGGGCACCGTGTGTAGGTACAGCGGGGAATGGGCACCGTGTGTAGGTACAGTGGGGGAATGGGCACCGTGTGTAGGTACAGCGGGGGAATGGGCACCGTGTGTAGGTACAGCGGGGGGATGGGCACTGTGTGTAGGTACAGCGGGGGGAATGGGCACCGTGTGTAGGTACAGCGGGGGGATGGGCACTGTGTGTAGGTACAGCAGGGGGAATGGGCATCGTGTGTAGGTACAGCGGGGGAATGGGCACCGTGTGTAGGTACAGCAGGGGGAATGGGCACCGTGTGTAGGTACAGCGGGGGAATGGGCACCGTGTGTAGGTACAGTGGGGGAATGGGCACTGTGTGTAGGTACAGCGGGAGGAATGGGCATCGTGTGTAGGTACAGCGGGGGAATGGGCACCGTGTGTAGGTACAGCGGGGGGAATGGGCACCGTGTGTAGGTACAGTGGGGGAATGGGCACTGTGTGTAGGTACAGCGGGAGGAATGGGCATCATGTGTAGGTACAGCGGGGGAATGGGCACCGTGTGTAGGTACAGCGGGGGAATGGGCACCGTGTGTAGGTACAGCGGGGGGAATGGGCACCGTGTGTAGGTACAGTGGGGGAATGGGCACCGTGTGTAGGTACAGCGGGGGGAATGGGCACCGTGTGTAGGTACAGCGGGGGAATGGGCACCGTGTGTTGGTACAGCGGGGGGAATGGGCACCGTGTGTTGGTACAGCGGGGGGGAATGGGCACTGTGTGTAGGTACAGCGGGGGAATGGGCACCATGTGTAGGTACAGCGAGGGAATGGGCACCGTGTGTAGGTACAGCGGGGGAATGGGCACCGTGTGTAGGTACAGCGAGGGAATGGGCACCGTGTGTAGGTACAGAAAGGAATGTTGATATAGATAGGGGGATGTTTTGAAATCAGGGGATGTACAAGGGCAGGAGGCGGGGTTTGTGGGTCAAAGTTGACCCTGAATTAGTGTAATCCTGGTTTAAATGTCAGGTATTGTGCTTCCAGTTCAGGATGCCTTTTCCGTGTGTATTTTAAATCCTTTGTCGCACTCCCAGCTTTGAACAAGCAGCCGGTCTCAACATCATACGCGGAGCGTTAAAGGGAATCAGTTGGTTGGTGTAGAGAGAGTTTTCAGAGTAAAATCCAGTTTTGAACAGCAGCCTATCACATTGAGCAGAGAGGCTTCTCAGGAGGTTTTGTTGAGGTCTGCACAGGTGTGAGCAGATATGAGGCTAAGTTTATAAATTGGCCAATTACAGAGAGCTTGCTTGCATGTTTTAAATGTCTAAGATGCATCCATTTATGGCAGAGTGACAGGTCCAGCAGATAGGAGGAGATGTTGTCTGTTTAATATCAAACTCATAAAAGGAACCATGAGACCAGCGGAGAGATTAATTTCTGTTAGCTGAGTGCCCGTGTCACTTTATTTACACTGATACCAGTTCACAAAGTACATTTATTCAGCACATTAATGTGGTCTCACCGGAGGAGAATATCTGCTACGGGGTGAATTGTGACATTTTACGAATCTTGTCTCTGTCCGGCCAATAGCACTTTGCGTCCTTTTGTGATTGAGATTGAGTGAGATCATCACACAAAGCTGAAGGTTAATTCAGAGAAACGTCTGAACCATTTGTTTTACTCACACCTGGGCCTGAATTTTCCCGCCCTTCCCGGTAGCGGGATCTTCCATTCCCACTGATCACGAGCCCTCTCCCCCCTCCACAAGTGGGATCCCCAGCAGCGCGGCTGGCGAAAAAATGCCAAAAGGCCATTGACATCGGCGGGACTGGAAAATCTCACCACTGGCCAATGGCGAACAGTCTCCGCCACTGGGAAACACGTCACTGGGAGGCGGGGTGGGGGGTTGATTCTCCTCTCTCACCATTAACATATTCTTATTTTCCTGCTCCCTGTTTTTAGATCTCCACACATTGCAGGTCATCTTCATCCAAGACAATGTCAGCCAATCCACTCTCAGTGTTCTGCTAACGTTTCCTTGGACTGGCTCCTTGTCCCATTGATACAGCGGCAATTATTTCTGGACTTTCCTGGTGAGATATTGATGTCTTAGCCAGCTATTTTGATGCAACTGCGAATGCCATCATTCAAATCCCCTCCTGCCATTTTTCTCAAATGTTAGATGAGACCAAGACCTTGAAGGAACAAAGAACGGATGAACATGTATTTATCGAGTATCTTTCACAACCTCAAGGTGTTCCAATGTTCTTTACAGCCAATTGAATACTGTTTGAAGGGCAGCACAGTGTAGGAAATGTGGTAGCTGATATGCACACAGCCAGATTCCCCATATGATAGCCGTACTCATTCCCACTGCTGCGCCTTGAACACAGGTCAGTGTTGTGTGGCTCAGGAAATAAACAGGATCAGTTCACCATGTGCCCATGGCTGACTCGCCGACACATGTGGTCAACATATTGGACAACCTTGTTCTACAAGGATGTTCCCTGCCTTCTAGCCAATCAAACTCACCTCAGCTGCTGGTCACGCCAGAATGAAGCTTTCAGATACATGGCACCTTAAGAGAATCCTGCACTAGGACTCCCAACTTTCTTTGCGCTTCTGATTTCTGAATTCTCTCCCCATTTAGAAAATAGTTTATTCTTCCTATCAAAGTGTATGACTTCTCACTTTCCCCCGTTGTATTCCATTTGCCACTTCTTTGCCCACTCTCCTACCCTGTCCAAGTCATTCTGCAGGCTCCCTGCCTCCTCAATATTATCTGCCCCTTCACCTAGCTTTCTATCATCTGCTGAGTTAGCCACCATGTTCTCAGTTCCTTCATCTAGATCATTGATGTATAAAGTGAAAAGTTGTGGTTCTAACACTGACCCCTACGGAACTCCACTAGTCACCGGCTGCCATCCTGAAAACAACCCCTTTATCCACACTCTGCTTTCTGGCACTTGTTGGGCTTTTCAGGTAGATTGGGATGTAGTGGTAAAAGTTGAGAAATTGTCAATATTCATTCCGGTTCCTCCTCTGAAACTGACAGCGACTCCTGGGCCAGAATTATACGCTTCCTTCCTGGTGGGCTTTTAATGCAGGGGAAGGAGGGGCTTTACATTGCAGGGATAGAATTCCCTCCAGATTCCCGATCACCCGACCTCACAGCGATTTTACGCTGGGGTGGGTAAGGCCTCAGACAAAAAGCCCACCCAATTAATGGCCACTTAAGGGCCATTTCAAATCCAGCCTCAATTTTTAGGCTGCTGGATGGATTGAGGTACCATGGGGGAAACTCAAAAATAAAGAGTGTTAAATGTCAGACAGGAATGCGGGGGGGGGGGGGCGGGTGAGAGGAGAGCCACCTCCTCTGACTAGAGGTGTCCTCTCGTTAAGACCCAGTGACCTCAGGGCCTCCATTCCCTCTCAGCCCGAGACCCATATCGCCCCCTCCCAACTCTCCAGTATATCCCCACCCTCTCTGCCCTGGGACCCCTGACACTTCTCTGGGTGTCCCGGTTCCTTCCTCTCAGGCAGCTCCGTGCAGTTCCTCTTCCGGCCACTGCAGCGCTGTTTTGTTGCGGGGCTAGAGAGCTGCCGGCCAATCAGATTGAGTGAGGGGTGGAAGTCCCACCTACTACCAATCATTGCTCATCTGAGTGTAAATTGGCTGCGGGGCTATGGGAGTTGGGGGCTCCTAAAAATCCAAGCTCTGGAATCCTCACATTGCGCAGTTAAATGTAGAAATGCAGAAGATGTTGTCAGTGATTTTAATGCTTCTCCAATGTTTACAGTTTATTTATTAGTCACAAGTAGGCTTACATTAACACTGCAATGAAGTTACTGTGAAAATTCGCCATACTCCGGCGCCTGTTCGGGTGCACTGAGGGAGAATTTAGCATGCCAATGCACCTCACCAGCACGTCTTTCGGACGGGAGGAAACCGAAAAACCCAGAGGAAACCCACGCAGACATGGGGAGAACGTGCAGTGACCCAAGACAGGAACTGAACCTGTGTCCCTGGCGCTGTGAGGCAGCAGCGTTAACCACTGTGCCAGTACATTGTTGGAGTTCCTCCACACAACAATCAAACAGACATCACTGAAGTGCCAGAAACAAGCCCCTTTACACTCTTAATCTTGCAGTAAAAACTCTTGAAAATGTAACACTTTGAATATAGAACATAGAACAGTACAGCACAGTACAGGCCCTTCGGCCCTCGATGTTGTGCCGAGCTTTGTCCGAAACCAAGATCAAGCTGTCCCACTCCCTATCATTCTGGTGTGCTCCATGTGCCTATCCAATAACCGCTTGAAAGTTCCCAAAGTGTCCGACTCCACTATCACAACAGGCAGTCCATTCCACACCCCAACCACTCTCTGAGTAAAGAACCTACCTCGTACACCCCTCCTATATCTCCCACCATGAACCTTATAGTTATGCCCCCTAGTAACAGCTACATTCACCCGAGGAAATAGTCTCTGAACGTCCACTCTATCTATCCCCCTCATCATCTTATAAACCTCTATTAAAACCACTTTGCTGAGTGGTTTTTTATACTAAGTTCATTATTATTGCTGAACACATTCACTGATCCTGAAAAACTAATAATTGCAAAATGTCAAATTTCTCCATAATGAGAAAAAAAACAACAGATCGTCAAAGTAGCATTTTATTTACAATTGATTTTTAAAATTTTAATTCCAGCTGTAGGCCCCAATGGTATATTTTGCAATCTGCAAAATGATATTAAAACTGAAAGATAGTCAGTGTGATTTCCTTCCTGGCTTGCTGTGAGAATACTTCAATGTGATTGGTTGTAGGCCCTGCTTGGTGATATGACTGTTGCTGGGTGGCTGGAGATGTTCTGCTATTCCGCGGCTGACTGACTGCACAATCCAGGCCAACACCTTCAGGGAATGAAACCATCTGGAGCCACATGATGTGTTCATTGTGATAAGAGTAATCCAGGGAGCTGGGGTAATGCTCTGGGGACCCACGTTCAAATCCCACCATAGCAGATGGTGAAATCTGAATTCAATAAAAATCTGGAATTAAGAATCTCGTGATGACCATGAACCCATTGTCGATCGTTGTAAAACAAAACACCTAGTTGACTAATTTCCTTAAGAGACGGAAATCTGCCATCCTCACCTGGCCTGGCCTACATGTTAGGACTGCTGCCTCAAGATGCCAGGGGCGCAGGTTCGAATCCAGCCTTGGGTGACTGTGTGGAATTTGTACGTTCTCACTGTGTCTGCGTGGGTTTCCTTCGGGTGCTCCGGTTTCCTCCCACACTCCAAAGATGAGCGGGTTCGGTGGATTGGCCATGCTAAATTGCCCCTTAATGTCGGGGGTGAGGGGCGAGCAGGGTAAATACCTGGGGTTACGGGGTTAGGGCCTGGGTGGGATTGTTGTCAGTGCAGGCTTGATGGGCCGAATGGCCTCCTCCTGCACCGTATGTATTCTATGATTCTATGTGACTCTAGAGCCACAGCAATGTGGTTGACACTTAAATGCCCTCTGAAAAGGCCCAGCAAGCCATGCAGTTCAAGGGCAATTAGGGATGAACAATAAACGCTGGCCCAGCCAATGATGCCCACAAATTATTTAAAAGAAAAACAAACTCAAGGTTCAGAACCGGTCAGATTCTATTACTGACAGAGACGTTCACAGTGACTATCTGCCAGATATCTGCCAGGGCGGCACGGTAGCACAGTGATTAGCACTGCTGCTTCACAGCTCCAGGGACCTGGGTTCGATTCCCGGCTTGGGTCACTGTCTGTGTGGAGTTTGCACATTCTCCTCGTGTCTGCGCGGGTTTCCTCCGGGTGCTCCGGTTTCCTCCCACAGTCCAAAGATGTGCGGGTTAGGTTGATTGGCCATGCTAAAAATTGCCCTTAGTGTCCTGAGATGCATAGGTTAGAGGGATTAGTGGGTAAATATATGGGGGTAGGGCCTGGGTGGGATTGTGGTCGGTGCAGACTCGACGGGCCGAATGGCCTCTTTCTGTACTGTAGGGTTTCTATCATTTCTATATCACAGAATATCAGAGAGAGCATTCCACAGGATCAGTTATATAATATATATATATTAAAGAACAGCTAAGATAATGTAATCAACCTCATTAAAAAGTCATTGTTGAAGAAAAATGAAATGAATGGTTGTAAATAATACAGCACATGTTCTGTAACAGGGGGCCGTGTATAAATCTGGGTAAGCGAAACGAAAGGGCAATAGGGATTTGATACAAAACAGAAAATTCTGGAAAATCTCAGCATCCGTGGAGAGAGAGGTTCAACATTGGCTCTGTTCTCTCTCCTCACAGATGCTGTCAGACTTGCTGAGATTTTCCAGCATTTTCTGTTTCTGTTTCAGATTCCCGCGTCCGCAGTAATTTGCTTCCTTTTAGGGATTTGATGTCTGATTTGTGTGATGGAGAAATCGAGAATCGACCAGTGAACCCGGGCGAACGTTGGGATGACTTCTCCTTCGCTCCGCTGACTGTGACCGTGACGCTAACCGAGCAGGACATGGGCGGCTCATCAAATCGCCCACTGCCACCCGGTCTGTGGTCCTGGCTCCGAGTCTCAGATATCACTCGTGCAACGGGTGTGGATGGACTTGAAAGTTGGCCATTTCCATTGGGAAGTGAGGCTGGGGCCCCCATGCAAATTGCACAGAATGGGTCAATCTGGCCTTCTGCTGTGGGATCTTGCTGTGCACGAATCTGCAATGTGCCAGGAGCCACTCAGTGGTTGTGTTGTGCAGCTGGGGTCCGTAGAATTTTTACAACTCAGGGATCTGGGGGTGGTTGGGGAGGAGGCGGGGGTTGGAAGTTAAAAAGGTGGAGAACCCCAATGCTATTTACAAGAGTGATTACACTTCAAAAAGTACTTAATTATCTGTAAGGGGCATGTCCTGAGGTCGTGAGAAGTGATATATAAGCGCAAGTTCTTAATAATTTCATTTCTGGTAAGAAATCATTTCAACAAAATGGACACTGTTCCATTTGGCCGCATAGCAAGTCTAGACATCTTTCCATCAGAAAGGATTCTATATCAGTGGAGACTATCTGAATTTCCATTCCTTCATAGCTTTTCAATTAAAGTCTTCATAATCAATGTCCATTTCATGTCTACATTTTACTGATTAAGTTTGGAGTAAAGAGATAAAGTTGATAACATTGAGTTGAAGGCAGCCATTATTCTCTTCAATACTCTCATTCATCCCTTACTGGCCGATTAGGTAACAATGGGCAACCTCATCAGGAGACCCATTAATCTCCATTATCAAGAATGTCACTGTCAGGTATAATTTAATTAAAGTGACTCATGTTTATTTCCCACTCGGGAACCGTTACTTAAAAGATAAACAGGCTGAGGGATTTTATGGGCGGAACTTTCCGTCCACACTTGCCCCAAAACCGGAAAATTCTGCCCAAGATCAACGGACCTTTCCATGATCCGCCCCCTGTGTCCCCTACGATTCCCGTAGTGGGTGGAACGGGAAGACTCTCCCCATAGCTCTGAATATCTCAGGTACAACCTTCAGCCATGGATGTAGAGCCTCTGCCAATAGGGATGGAGACCACTGGATAAAACGGAACATTTAATCAGCAAGACAGGCAAGTTGACAAGATAAAGCATTGCATCTTGGGTTTGATCTGATGCTTGATCTTAGCCCAAAGGCCGAGGTCTTTGCTGCATTCAGGCTGGATCCTGCCGACAGGGGGTAAACATTACAGGTGAATGTAAGAATTACACCTTTGAACACGGCAAGTCTGAAATAACCTACTCATCAGAATGTAATGATTACACTTTTCATAATCTTGTGAACATGGCAAGTCTGAAATAAAGAGAGAAAATGTTAGGGGTTTGCAGCAGTCAGTGTGTGGGAAACAGAGGTCAGCGATTTAAGGTGAGGTCTGGGTCAGATCTTACATCATCTCTCTGGAGTTGAAAATTCTCACTAATGACTCCTTTACATTCAGATTTTCAGTTTTTATCAGCACAGCTCTATGGGAGGTGTAATTTTGTCATATTTTAAGTTCATCCATCTCAGAACCAGAGACTTTATCATTTGATTGTGGTGATTAGTGATTTTGTTATCTGTTCATGGGATATGTTGCTGGCTAGGCCAACATTTATTGCCCATCCCTTATAGCCCTTGAGAAGGTGGTAGTGAGGTACCTTCTTGAAACGCTGCAGTCCCTGTGGTGTAAGTACATCCACAGTGCTGTTAGGGAGGGAATTCCAGGATTTTTGACCCAGCGACGGTGAAGAAATGGTAATATAATTCCAAGTCAGGATGGTGAGTGGAGGGAAACTTCCAGGTGATGATGTTCCTATGAGTCTGCTGCCCTTGTCAAAGATGCTGTCGAAGGAGACTTGGAGAGTTGCTGTAGTGCATCTTGTAGATAGTACACACGGCTGTCACTGTGCGTCGGTGGTGGAGGGATTGAATATTAAAGATAGTGGATTGTGGGGATGCCATTTTGTCCTGGATTGTTTAATTGAGTGAGGAGGTGTCTTTCGTGACTAACTGAAGTGATTACAAACAAGCCTCAGGGAAAATAGTTACTGGCAATGCTTCTTTTGTAATTGCTTTTCTGAAAATTTTCTAAATTTCCCCCTTCACTCTCAATTCTGACATTGCTCCCTCTCCGGGGATAAAAGATTAATCTCCTTGAATAGGAGAGAAAGGTCGAGAGGTTGTGGAGGGAATTCCAGAGCTTAGATCCTGGGCAGCTGAAGACACAGCTGCCAATGGTGGAGATACACACCTTGGGGATGTGTAAGAGGGCAGAATTGAAGAAGCATAGAGATCTCGGCGGGTTGTAGGGCTGTACAAGGATTACAACAGAGAGTAGGAGACAGCAGAGAAACTAGAGGAGTATCACCTTTGAGTCTAACCAAATAACACGGTGAAGCTGTGGGGAGATGATAATGCCAGCACCATGCTTCCTCCTCCTTTAAGTACCAGGCCACAAGAGGGCATTGGTGACCAGGGATTGGATGGGTCCATGCTTCTGCAGTACTGCAGTGGTTTGCCACTGCTTTCTGCAGTACGGCTTGCCAGGAAACTCTCCCACTCTGCCTGCTTTCAGGGGTATCGGACAGATTTACAGGCCGATAATCGACCTGCTTGGCCACATTATGAACGCACCTTCCATTGCCATCAAATCCTGGAGTGGGATTTGAACCCAGAGTTTCTGGCGCAGAGGTAGGGATGTTACCCACTGCACAATAAGAGCTCCTATTAGCACTACTTACCCAGTTATAAAGAATCCATGACACGGATTGTGTATCGCTTATCACAGTTTATGCAGCACCTGGAAATCTATTTTGGCAAAATTGGAAAGATATTGTCTACCCACTCACCTGGGAAATAGTGAATGGTTCATGAGCAAAGAGTCCAGGGAGTTAGACAGAGTGAGGAATATAATTGACAAGTGGTGGAACTTGGTAGTGTAGTCAAAACATTCATTTTATCCATCGCCTTGTGTCCAAGTCTGACCAATTCTCAAATCTCTGACACGTGAAAACTGTCGCCTGTTGCCAGTCAGACAACAAGTTGTGTCTTCGAGGCATCTGATAGCTTGGGCAGGAAAAGGACCTTCATCTGACCGCCCCCCCTAGTCTTCCCATGGCAAACCTGTGGAGTGGGCAACTTCATACGTGGGCCTTGCACCTGGAGCACAGTTGAGAAGTTAAATATTTTGACGTGAGATCAATGGGCAGTCACTGAGGAACCTGGCTCTTCCCCACCTGAAAAATGAAAGGGTTCAGACCAACAGCCTGGGACTGAGAACGTGCACCCTTCACTCTGAAACACTGCAGTCAATAACTTTTAACATGGTGCTCCCTTATTGAACGATCTAATTCACAATCCACTGAATATCTGAACTTTACAAGAGAGCAGACCAGTTTTATTAATCCCTGTGCTTTATTACAGCCTGTTTGAATAGATAACAGATGCTGCTTCATGTTGCATTAAGATCGCATAATCCCATAGACACGAAATGGAATCCCATTCACTTTCCCTGTGAATGCTGCCGTCTAGATATTGACAGGGATGACATTCAGTTGAATGAAATGAAACATGATCTCATCTGCTTGCCGCTTCTAATTGTTTCTCACACGGCTCCAAACATTCTTGCTATCTTCCTTCTCATTCCCCGATCTTCCCCACGCTCCCATTCCCCTTCTCCAGCCTCCTCCAATACTCGCAGGCCGCAGAATAAACGGAGCTGTGTATCTGGACAGCCCCTTCTTTCCCACCTCATTACAGTTTGGTTTTATGTCTGTCAATCTGACTCCAGGAAAAACCTGTGGGCATATCGATGTTTTTACAAACATGCTGCTTTAAGATAAACCGATGCTAAAAGTGTTGATCAGTTCACTCATGGATCTGCAGATGTGCCGGTGATCAAGGTAACAAAAAGGCTCCATTGTAGCACAAGGTCATTCTTTTGAAAAAGGGATGTATCTCACACGTAGACTGGACGTTGAGTAAGGACCATACAGTGGTGTCCCATGGTAATGGGGATTCTTTATTTCTTAGCTGAAGAGCAACTGTTTTGGTACAATGATGTACATGCACTGGTTGCTATGACAACAGACAGAACAGGCACAAAACGTCAAAGGATTGCAACAGTCATTAAAACAATTAGTTATCGACCAATCGTCACCAGCTAAGTTTTTGAATGATAGGCCAGTACAGTGTGAGGTCACTTCCTGAAGAACCCAAATACAGGTACGCAAAATGTCCGTCCTGAATCACAATTAAGTCTGATTTTTCTAACATTGAGCTGAATTCATTATCTGCAAAGCGATGCATGAAATGCACAGACAAATGCCACAATTATTGAGTAAGACCATTTTAAACAATGTTCCAAAAGCGTCAAAGCCTAGCGGGTCTTTTGAGGAATTCTTTCAAGGTAATAACTGCTGTTTTGTGAGCACACCGTTTAACAGGGTTTAATCATATAGTCGTCATTCTCGATTTCCCCACTCTCACACAATGAAAACATTCAAACTACTTTTACCAATGTACCGCTCTTTCCATTAATCCTTCCACCAGGGGAGGTTTGAGCAAGATATCTCCTAAATTAAATAAACCCAGGGTCAAAGAGATTCCACCTACCAAGCTCTACTTTACTGGAGCAAACTGCAAGGTGTGTAAGTAGAAAATATTGTTATTAACTCCTCCTTTGACATCCAATTGGTTTGTGGAAGAAGCCACAATTTGGTGTTTTGGTTCAAGATTTATCCCACCAGATGACGCTAGCGTACTTCCTTAATGTGACACCAATGATCAGTGGTAGGGACTGGCAAACCCGGCAGCAAGGCTATGAACAGGAGGCACTGGCCTCAACCTGTTAACCCAATAATAACAGGCCAAGGCATCTCTCCACTGTTCAACTCCTTTCATGGTTACACAGTAAAGAAAAACTTGGAGCGAAGGGCATTTTAAAACTGTTTTAAAAATGTGTCCAAACCAATACTTTGACAAACATCACCCAGCAAAATGCAATGCCATGTTAGTATGTATTGGTAGGATTGCCAATTATGGATTAAATCTATTCCTGGAGGTTTCATCACATGACTCAGCCTACACTCCAGCCATTATTCGGCCAACACATCCATCCTTTTACGTCCTGCTTTCCTACACCTACTGGATGATGCTTGACTGTCAGCCAATCAGTCTTTTTCCTCCCACTTTTATATCTGCTAAAGAGCAATGTTCAAAGAAAATGACAAAAAAAACCATCATTTTAACGTCCCACTGATTATTCTCCAGGGTCGCACATAGCAGCGTGCTTCAGTTCCTGCAGACTCCAGGCTAACCCTGGAAGGTTGGCAACACTATGGCCAAAATCCTCCCGTTTCGCCCGCCGCAGGAATCGTAGCAGGCGAGACAGAGAATTCGGCAGACCATTCAAAGGCCGGTTGATCTCGGGTGGGAATTTTCAGTCTTGGGGCACGCGTATGGCCGGAGAATTCTGCCCTACGTATTGGTAAATGAATACAAGGCCGAAGGAACTATGGAAACAATAGCTAAATGCAAAATGCTGCGGATGCTGGAATCTGAAACACAAACAGAAAAAGGCTGGAAAATCTCAGCAGGTCTGACAGCATCTGTGGAGAGAGAATAGAACCGACATTCGAGTCTAGATGATGAAGGGTCGTATGTCGACCAAATATATCGACCAAATTAGCTTGTGCTTAGAAGCCTTAGTTAAGGCTTCTAACCTGCTTCTTTTGATGAGACTAGGTAGATGATGGAAAATTCAGTGTGTCAGTCACTGAAGACAGGTGCGGATTGGACAATGTTGGTGTGAATGATTCAGAATGGCAACTCTCTGCTCTCACTGAAGAGAATGTTCCACAAAAATGGCACTCACTTTTAAAGCCCCATATTTGCAGACCCCTATCTAAATTTAAAATGTTTTTGTAATAATGCCTCCCCACCCCTCCCCACCACCAGCCCTCAATCTTCTTGGTGCTTCTAAAGACAGCGATGCTCGCTGCGGCAAGGTCCCAGTGCTGACACCAGCTCACAGGTACCTGGCACGAATCACCATGCTTTTTGGGTGAGCCTCAAACATCTGAATTAGGAGCGGGAGTAGGCCATTCAGCCCCTTGAGCCTGTTATGTCCTTTGATAAGATCGTGGCTGATCTGATTGTGGCCTTCACTTTCCTATCTACCCATTCTACCCTTTGATTTCCTTATCAGTCAAGAATTCATCTAACTTGATCTTAAAAATATTCACTGACCCTGCCACCACTGGGACACAGAAATCCACAGACTAACAACCCTCTGAGAGGTTGTCCTCCCCTCCATCTGAAGTGGGAGCCCCTTATTGTTCAACTGTGTCCCTGGGTTCCAGTCTCTCCCACAGGGGAAAAACATCCCTTCAGCATCCATCCTGCCAAGTCCCCTCAGCATCTTATGTTTCAATAAGATCACCCCTCATTCTATCATGTATAAACGTAGCAAAACATCCCTACTTCTATATTCCATTCCCCTCGTGTGGAACATAATGCATCCCGCTTGCCTTTCTAATCAGCTGCACACTAACACACAGGAACACAAGAAACAGAAGCAGGAGGAGGGCACCGGGCCCTTCAAGCCTGCCCTGCCATTCAATATGATCATGGCTGATCTATGCCAACCTCCACTCCTCTTTCTGTACCTTTTCCCATAACCCTGAATATAAACCGACTATTTTGCTGTGAGGGGCATCGCATTCTAACCCAATTCTCCTCAAAGTCCACAAACATGCTCCTTCCAACAGCGTTCAATGGGAGGGATTCCTGACTTGAGGACAACTCGTAGAATCATAAAATCCCTACAGTGCAGGAGGCCATTTGGCCCGTTGAGTCTGCACCAAACACAATCCCACCCAAGCCCTATTCCCACATATTTACCCTGCCATTTCCCCTGACACTAGGGTCAATTTAGCCTGGCCAATCAACCTAACCCACACATCTTTGGACTGTGGGAGGAAAGCAGAGCGCCCGGAGGAAACCCACGCAGACACGGGGAGAACTTGCAGACTCCACACAGACAGTGACCTGAGGCTGGAATTGAACTTGGGTCCCTGGTGCTGTGAGGCAGGAGTGCCAACCACTGTGCCATCGTGCCACTCCCTCACTCACTCAGCTTAGTTTGGATATCAAATCTGGAGCTGGTGGTTTTTATGGCTTACAAAGGCAATGCATTCACTTTGTCGAGAGATGGGCGGTGGCTTTGACACGCTCAAACCATTCATGAATTAAACCAGGTCAAAGCTCCCCTCCATCTCACCCTGGCTCTCTAATCCTGGGCACCGCATTGGCTGGCTGTGCACTGAGTGTCAAGGCAGAACTAGAGGTGGAGGTAGGTGGCTGACCACTTCACTTGGAGAGAGAGGCTGTTGACGTTAATTATTAGCATGCAAGCTGGAAGGTGGGGGGTTATTGCAGAATTGTAATGGTACAGGAAAGTAGCCCATCGTGCCTGCACTGGCTCTCTAAATGAACAACTCACCTCGCGCCATAGGCAAGTGGAATGAAAGACGGTCACAGCCCAGAGATAGAGAGAGAAAGGTGGACCAGGGAGGAAGAAAAAGAGTCGGAAAGATCCAATCCTGAGAGTCCCATGGGAAATATGGCCCGGAAACGGGAACAGGTCAGTGAAAAATGAGTTGAAAAAGGAACAGGAAATGAATGAGAAAAGGGAAGTTAAAGAATGGAGAATGTGGGGACTGGAGGTAGAGAAGGACAGATGACATCAAACCAGTAAAGAGACATTGACTTTGTGAGAGAGAAGGTCACAGAAACGGAGCAAATGAAAAAGACAGATTGTTCATGAGGACATGCAGGCCCAATGGCAAAGCAATGAAGGATGAGAGACTGGTGGATTGTCAAAAATAGGTGCTGGCTGAGAGAAATGGAGCAGTCAGTGTGACCCACACTTTATTTTCTGTCTACTTTGACTAAAATAACAAGAAAATAGTAAAGCTTTCAGAAAGAGAGATGGTTTTGATGGAAACCACCATGTTTGTCAGGTCTCAATGTTAAGACAACTGACCCAGTAAGATATTCTTACAGACTTTGGACTGATGAACACAGTCAGGCCCTGTCCTAGTTTCTTTCAATGTATTTAACGTTCAGCAGTGAGAGATTGACAGTTAGGTTGTAGAACTCTTAGTGTCTGTCCAAAACATTCGGCCTAATGCGGAGAAAGGGCAGCACTTTACTCGAGAGAGGCAGGTCTGAGCCCTGCAGCCCCTTAATGACCATCAGGCTGTTAATTGGCTTCAGATGGACTTTTAATCCCCCGCCCCAAATGGGGAGGAAGTTCCACCTCTGAGAGACATCAGCTAATTAAAAAGACCAGCAATGGTCTTTTTCCAGCAGCGCCACTGGGAGTGATGGCCACTGCCGGGACTGCAGCAAGTCCCAGAGGGGGATATGCATCAATGGATCTGGACTTTAAGATAAGTTTGGGGTATCTCCATGCCAGGCTGGCGTGCCCCAGTGAAGAAGGAGGGGAAAGAGGGCAAGGAAATGCAAGGGTGGAAAGACCTTGATGGTGGGGTTAGGTCTCTGGGCACAGGGACCCATAAAAAAGGCACCCCCTCCCCCACCCCCCACACATTTCCCAGCTACCAGCCGATCCAGAGAAACCTGGTTGCTTGGACCCTTGATAATTGCCTTCTCTTCCTGTTGCCATAGATAACATCCCACTGGCAGCAGAAGGAATCTATTAAAGGACTTAATTGTCCCATGGATGGGTGGATGTCTGTATGCCATCCCCACTGCTGGTTAAATTGTGGCAGGAGCAGGCAGGAAGGCACCGGGAACAACGGCCATGGCATGGTGCCCAACTTTATGGTCCTCCATCACCTGCCCCTGGATGGCTGTAAAGTTCAGCCCATGGCCTCACAAGGCCAAAAAAATGCAACCGCCACCAAGATGTGCAAGAACGAAGGAGGGATAGCTGGCTGGGTTAACCATATCGCATCTGTCTGTAACCATTGAGACTGTGAATTGGACTCGCTCCGATTCCTTGCTCCTAAATATCGTGGGCAGTGGATAAGGAGGCTTCTGGGATGAGCAACTATCCAAGGTTGATGGACTCAATCTCCATTATTCACCAAATTCAGGAAAAGTATAGGGAACAAAACACAGACTGTATACATACACTCTGCTGATCTGAGGAAAGATAGCCACAAGGTCAATCCTTGGAGATTTATCAGGATATTTGGTTTACTAGAGATGATCTTGCTGGCCCTAAACCAACTCCCTGATACAATGAACAGGTGAGGGCTTATTGAAGGAACTTTGCACAAACTGGAGTCTGATTCAAAGGGTGAGGAACAAGAATGTGTAGAGATGGTGTTCTGTTTGCACTCTTTCACACTGGCTGCTGGATAATGCAACTAGGGATCTTCACATCAGAAGCGGGATTGAAATGTGCTGTACTGGGTAACTGTTTGATCTACAATGACTATGAATATCGATGAAACTCATCAAACAAATTATAAAAGAACTTCTGTACACTGATGACGTGTTTGTGGCGCATTGCAAACAAGATAAATATAATTATAGGCTGATGATGAATAAATTCACAGCTACTGGTTTCCTATCCATCTAAAGAAGGTTGATGTGTAAAAAGGCTCCTGGGAAGCCACGTCAGTCATCATTGGCCAAATTGAATTGAATGATGTCAAGGGGTTCCCCTGGCCTGGGGAAGTGCTGTAGGATCAATGAGCAAGTGAAGCTTGGCATCGGAGAACAAGTGTGGCCTTTGGCAGACTGTCTGAGTGCTGGTGTGGAGCAAGAGATGAGAGACAAAAGGATTGAAAACATCGGTGGGGTTAACAGGTGAGGTACCAAGGTTAAAAAGTGAGCCTTCTATTAGAGAATGGCTAGAAATTCAGTGGAATTGAGTGTTGAACGAAGCAGTCAATGCGATCCCGTCTATTTTATTCTGCCAACCAAGCCAAATTTTGCCACCAATGGTTGCCATATATCAGCCTCGTCATCGATGCACCCATCCACAGTGAATTTATCTGCCTGTTTTGTTAGCACTGTACCCTCCAGTGCAAAGGACACACTACCAAAGACAGCAGTAATCAGATTAAGTAAATTGTTATTCTATAAAAAGAAATCATAATTTGAATTAACTCTGTAACAGAATCATCTTTGATACTGCGATTGAATTTTTCTAATTCCCTGTATGTATTTATATAGTTTATGGTCAAATCAGAGCAGATACGCTCAATATTTTTCATTTGGTGTCAGCATTAAGATAATCTATAAATTATGTAACAGGAAGGGGAGAATAAGCATTTCAGATAATCAGCTTGACATCATCGTTACTACTTTTTTGGGGCGGCACGGTGACACAGTGGTTAGCACTGCTGCCTCACAGCACCATGGACCCGGGTTCAATTCCAGCCTTGGATGACTGTCTGTGTGGAGTCTGCATGTTCTCCCCGTGTCTGCATGGGTTTCCTCCACGTGCTCCAGTTTCCTCCTACAGTCCAAAGATGTGCAAATTAGGTGGATTGGCCATGCTAAATTGCCCTTAGTGTCAGGGGGATTAGCAGGGTAAATATGTGGGGTTACGGGAATAGGGCATGGGTGGTTGGTGCAAACTCGATGGGCCGAATGGCCTCCTTCTGCACTGTAGGGATTCTATTCTATGATTCTATATCTAAACATGTCAGCTCTGTATCTTCTACATTTGTACCAGCACTTTCCTTATTTCTTTTTAACTATGATCAGTGTATCTTTACTGGAGGGCAAGGAATGATGATTCTTATTCCAATTGGGAGTGAATGACCTCTATTTCTCACCTTTGAGCTCTATGATCAGATCCGGCAGATGAACACTATCTGAAACAAACAGCAATAACACTGTTTTTGACATTTAGACAACAATGCTATCAGTTTATGCCGGATATTTACAGCACAGCAACAGCCCTTTAGGCCCAGCTGGTGTTTTCTGGTGTTCCACCTCCTTCCAGTTTACTTCATCGATCCCAATAAGCAAAACCTTCTATTCCTTTCTCCCTCGAATACTTATCGAGCTTCCCCTTGACTACATCTGCTGCATTCACAACAACCACTGCATGCTAATTCCACATGAAGAATTGCTGTCCCTGGCACTAACACGTTAAACATCGTTCCAGTGTTGGGACAGTATTGCGGTTCTGGCTTTGTCATTTATACCTGTTACTTCTGAAAAACTGGAACATTATTTCAAGGCACAAGGAAAGATTACATCAGAAGACGACACTTGACAGATAACAGCGACAAATGGTGGGATACCATTCAAAATGAAAGGTTTCTCCCACTGCTCTCCAGGTATTAGTGGGTGCGGCAGGCCCTCTAAGGCAGCGCAGCACAACACAAGGCCCGTACGGGACAAACAATTGTCTCTGTGCAACAAAAACAGAACATGCTGGAAAATCTCAGCAGGTCTGATAGCATCTGCAGAGAGAGGATAGAGCCAACGTTTCGAGTCTGGATGACCCTTCTCCAGAGCTGTCCCTATGTTCAGCTGACTTCAACTTTCAGCACCCTTGTTCAAAAATGTTGGTCTACCAGTGCACAGAGAATCCTGCTGTGACATGCTTTTTTGTTACTGAGTGCACGTGTGGCACATTCCAATCAGGTGGACTGAGTCTCCATTGTAAGAACATTTGTGTTTGAAGCATTTTGGCAGTTGGTAGTTTAGACTGTCACACGCTGCTGTGAGGCATCAGTGAGAACCACTGTGCCACTCTGGCACGGACAGTGTTTCGCACTGCTGCCTCACAGTGCCAGGGACTTGGGTTCGATTCCCGGCTTGGGTTAGTGTCTGTGCGGAGTCTGCACATTCTCCCCACGTGGGTTTCCTCCGGTTTCCTCCCACAGCCCAAAGATGTGCGGGTTAGGTTGAGTGGTCATGCTAAATTGTCCCTAGTGTCAGGGGGACTCGCTAGGGTAAATGCATGGGGTTATGGGGATAGGGCCTGGGTGGGATTGTGGTCGGTGCAGACTCGATGGGCCGAATGGGCTCCTTCTCACTGTAGGGTTTTTATGATGTGATTCTATGTCTCACACTTCAGCCTTCCTGTATCTCGAAGCATAGATTCTTGCTTTGAGGCTCAAGAAGCAAATGAAGATGGTGGGTGTGGCGACTGGATTGGGTGCTGTCGGAGAGTTCCCTTTGTTTGTGGTTTCAGTATTTGGGGACTCTGTTTTGAGTCTTGCTGATAAATCAATTGGCGACAGATACTCTGAAGTTAAGAAGTGCTGTGAGGGCTGTTTTAAATCTTATTCTAATTTCACAGCAGCTACATGGAAACCTGCATTGAGTCCTACCACATATTATACATACTGTGAGGTTAGTGTACCTTTAAGAGTTATTTTTAATTCATGCTCACAGCCTTAGCTGATGTCATTGTTTGGGAGGAGGCAAAACTGTGGGCAGCTCAGGTGACAGGAATTTCAGTTCCAGCTTCAGTTTGGAGCTGCAGGTTTGAGTTTTTAGTTATAGAATGGACAGCAAGCTAAAAATGAACTGTTTTCACTCTCTGTTTTGAAAATTCTATTGATTAGCTGAAAACAAGAACTTATTTTCCTGAAGGGTAAAAATCTGCTGTTGTTGGGGGCTGGACCAGAATCTCTCTGGGAAGTTATCTGGTCTTCAAACTGTTCTGAGTCTCAAGAGCATTTGACTGTAGAATTCAACTAACGGCCTCGATCCCAGTATCATGTGAGCATTAGTCTGTGCTGAGTTAAACCTGTGAAAAGGGTCTTATGTCTATGGGAGGCTTGGGTTTTGACTGGAACAACTTATATATATTCATTAAGTGTTATACATTATCATGATTGTTTCTTGTTTGTAATTGATAAAAGTGCTTGCTAATTTTCTTACTATACATGTTGACTATATTCTTAAATAAACTTTATTTGATAAAATCTCCCTAGTGGGTCACTGGGATCATACCTGAAGTGAAACATCTCATGCCTATCCTAGACATGTTCAAATTGCAAAACTTATGATTCAGGCGGGCTTCTAAAACACTTTGGAGTTTCTAACTTGAACCTTAACAATGAGCTGTTCAGATCTATGGTTGAGGGCAACGATTTCATGCTTTCTCACACTGGGTTTCTTGCTGGCACATAAAGTGTTTTTAATTATATGTACCGCAGAATCCTGTTCCGTAAATCTTGCTTCCTGTGTCAAATTTTCATCGTGTCACTGCTCAGTTCATGGAGCTCAGCACGAACAGGTCATTGAATTCACAGGGGGTCCTAAAACACAGCCTCAGGATTGTACTTGCTTCACAGAAAGAGGCCACTCCACCCACCTAGTCCCTGGTGGCGTTTATGTTACACATAAGCTCCTCCCAACATTTTTCATTGCACCCATGGGCGGCACGGTAGCACAGTGGTTAGCACTGCTGCCTCACAGCGCCAGGGACCCGGGTTCAATTGCAGGCTTGGGTCTCTGTCTGTGTGGAGTCTGCGCATTCTCCCCGTGTCTGCGTGGGTTTCCTCCGGGTGCTCCGGTTTCCTCCCACAATCCAAAGATGTGTGTGTTAGTTTGATTGGCCGTGCTAAATTGACCTTAGTGTCAGGGGGATTAGCAGGGTAAATATATGGGGTTGTGGGGATAGGGCCTGGGTGGGATTGTTGTTGGTGCAGACTCGATGGGCTGAATGGCCTCCTTTCTGCACTGTAGGGATTCTATGATTCTAGAGCGTGGCCCTCTGTTCCTTTCTCACTCTTGTTTATTTAGCTTCCCTTTTAAAAAGCATTCTGATTACCGAACCTGGCTGACTTTGAGCAGGATCCTGGTGTGAAACGGTGTCCTTCATTAAAGCTTTCTGAACTGAGGCTGACCCTATCCTGGAGATGAATTGCAATGAAGGTCTTTACAAAGTGTAATTAATGAGCTCGGACAGAGATAGATTAGTTTTATGGACAGACGCGTGACGTTTGTTTGATGTGGGAGCTATGTCCCATTGTCCTTTAAACAAGGAAACATCAGCACTCTGCTTCTAAGCAAACCGGGAGCGCTGTTGTGTTCAGCTGCCCAGCTGCGCATGTGGAATAAACTCACTCGCTACGCTTTCCTCTGCATTGTGATCAAACTAAACGCAGGGAAGAAGATTAAAGCCACAGATCGAGGAATGGACAGAAGCATCACTTCTGGCAGCCTTGAAACATGGTACAAACATGGCGTGTCGTCCCCCCCCCCCCCCCCCCCCCCCCACCCCCCGAGAATAAACCACCATCTAAATTAGCTGTTGAAACTCAGATTTTTATCTGAAGATTGCGAGAGAACATGAACCCATTGAATTACAGCCCCTTGCCCACTTCTCCCATGCTGCCTCAGAAGCTGCGCGCCAGGGGACAACACCTCCCTCTGTAAATGGAAACAAACACACAATTATAAAGAGTTGGCAGACGAAACGACAATGAGCAGGCACTCTTAAGATGAGACTTCCGGGCTCTTTAAAGTCTTAAGTAAAAGTCAAGAGAAAAGCCTGTCCGTGGTCCTGGTGGGTAACACTTCCTCTCGCAGCTTCTTCAGAAGCTTCTCATGTCTGTGTAGGTGATCCCATCCAATCCTGTCGGACGGGCAGAACAAGGAGAAAGTCCCAGACAGGTCGGGGATGCTAGTTAATGTGTCTGAGATGACGAGCAATGTTTCCACAGCATGAGCTAAATGCCCCTTAGCATTTCTCCAATTACCCTGCAAGGAGAATAAACAACATTTTAGTGCATCATCCATCAAAGGAGAATTCTTGCACACTCTATTTTATGACCAGCTCTCTCAAGTTTAAATGCAATCACAGAACCTCCTACAGCACAGGAAGAGGCCATTTGGCCCATTGAATCTGCACCGACTTTGGACACTAAGAGACAATTTAGCATGGCCAATCAACCTAACAAGCACATCTTTGGAGTGTGGGAGGAAATCGGAGCACCCGGAGGAAACCCACACAGACACGGGGAGAACGTGCAGACTTCGCACAGACAGTGACCCGAGGCCGGAATTGAACCCGGGCCCCTGGCGCTGTGAGGCAGCAGTGCTAACCACTGTGCCACCGTGCCTTCAAGCATTTCCATGAAGATTTGTTTGGCAGAGATAAAGGAAGAGAATGATGCACTCGCACTTCTATCCATTGGAAGCAAGGTCTTACATATTCTAAAGCTTTATCATATAATAGAATGAAATAGCACAGAGAAAGACTCTTTGGTCCAATGTGCCCGGGCTAGTTTATTGGTAAACATTTCCAATTAATCCCATTTCCCTGCTCTTTTTCCATGGCCCTGTAATATTTTCCTTTCGATATTTATCGAATTTTCTATCGAATCAGCTCTCAGGTTAGAACAACACAAATGTGTAAAAAATGGTGACATCACAAGTTAGAACGGAGATGATTGGGTTATTTCCCCATCAATAACACTTCTATAGATAACCAGGATTAATTTCACACACATAATTTGCATTATGGAACCAGCCTCCACCCACTGCATTTCTCTGCAGGGACAATCTTCCTTTGTTCGAAGACTTTGCTTTAGTTTTGACCATGAATTGTTTGCTGAAGTTTATGGAGACTCTTTAAACAGATGCCTCTTGAAGATGGGCCAGGGGTTGAGGCTGGCCCAGACATGTCCGGGAGGCCAGATATCGGGGGGGTGTAGGGGCTGGTGTCGCACAGCCAGCAATGAGGGGGCTGCGGGGCTGGCCAGTGATTGAGCTGGCCAGCAGTCAGGAGGCCAGCAGTGTGGGCTGACAGACCAGCGCAGTGGCCCGCTCAGCACGCCGATTTCAGCCTCTTCAGCGGGATAGGCTCCATTCCCAGATTTTCATCCTGATTCACGCTAAGGCTCTCTGCGATGCACAGAGTGTGGGAGATTCAGTTTGAAAGTCCTGCTGAAAAAGGCAGCATGATTTACTCAATTTTTACACAAATTCGGCACTTAGAATTCTTTAGGGAGAATCCCACCCCTTCTAATCAAGTAAGGTGGTGCACCATGATGATGGATATATTGATTTGCCACACAGTAGGATGTGTGGGTTTCCTCCGGGTGCTCCAGTTTCCTCCCACAGTCCAAAGACGTGTAGGTTAGGTGGATTGGCCATGCTAAATGTGTGGGGTTACGGGGATAGGGCAGGACAGAGGGCCTGGGTAAGATATTCTGTCAGAGAGTTGGTGCAGATTTGATGGGCCGAATGGCCTCCTTCTGCACTGTCGGGATTCTATGATTCTATTTTTTTGAGGTGGGTAGAGTGACAGAACAGGTCCCCAGAACATTAGCGGAGTTTCTGGATTAATAGTCTAGCAATAATACCACTAGGCCATCGCCTTCCCTATATCCAGTCAAATTTTGTGAGAGCATTATACCCACCTTAAAAAAATAGAATTAAAGAATCCCTACAGTGCAGATTCAGCCCATTGAGTCTGAACTGACTCTCCAACAGAGCATCTTACCCGGGCTCACTCACTGCATATTTACAATGGCTAATCAACATAACCTACACATCTTTGGACACTGTGGGACAATTTAGCACCAGCCAATGCAAACTCCACACAGACAGTGACCCAAGTCGGGGATCAAACCCAGGTCCTTAGCACTGTGAGGCAGCAGAGCTAACCATGCCTTAAATGACTTCAATAAAAATAATCTGTTAGGTCGGTAGAAACAAAGGAAGCAATGTTTAAAGCTAGTAAAATTATAAGCTAAATGTTATTTATTTAGGATATTATTGCTGTGTCAATCTCAGAAATCTAAAGTCATTCAAATAGCCAAGAATGGTACACAGACTGAGGCCATTTGGCACATTGTTCCTACGCTGGCTTTTTGAAAGAGCTACATGATTGGTCCTACACCCCTTCTTTCTCCCAATAGCATTGCAAATCACTCCCCTTCAAGTATTTACCCAATTGTCTATTGAAGGTTATGACTGAATGTGCTTTCAGCACCCTTTCAGACAGTACATTCCCAACCTGAAAGACTTGCCGTGTAAGTTTTTTCCTTCATACCACCTCTGGTTCTTTTGTCAAGGAACTTAAATCAAATGCTCTGCCATTGGAAACCACTTCTCTCTTTTCTTTACTGTTTCAAAATCCTTTATGTTTTTGAGCGAGAATATTGCAAGCAACGTTGAATGTGAAATCACAGGGCTGAAAGTGCCCTCAGGCATATTCGGGACAAACACCATGGGTGGGAACTCCTGCCCGCTGAGTCTGGAAAGTCCCACCCAAAGTCAATGGACTATTTGGCTAGTCCGTCAAATTTTCCATCCCGCCTGCGAGAATTCCCACAGCGAGTGGGATTGGAAAACCCTGCCCCATGTCGTGTTGAATGAGATTCTTCTGTACGCTAAATGATTTATTTTAAATAGGTTCAAAAGAGGACAAAGGAATGGTTTATAATTCAAGATACTCATCACGAACGTGACACAGAATCAACTGAACCTCTAATGATTTAAGAAACAATGTCTGGGTTTGGCCTAGGGGGGCCATTTACCCTCAGATACAGATGCTCAAGGCATCCCACAAATGGCTGGAAGACCTGACTCTCAGACTAAGCTGAGCTAAGATACTGTGGATGCTGGAATCCGAAACAAAAACAGAAAATACTGCAAGAACACAGCAGGTCTGACAGCATCTATAGGGAGAGAAAACAGAGCTAATGGCCGGAATTGTCTGGCCATTCACACCGGCAGGATTCTCCGGTCTTCCGTGGGTTTCCTGCCAACATGGGGAGACCTCCAAGGCAATTCCTATTATCAAATTAGCAAACAACACGCCACCTCCTGCCAGCGGGAAACACGTCGCTGGCAGGCCGGAAAATCTCACCCAATATTTTGAATATTGTTGCGTTCAACAACTTTAGATTGTGACCTCTCTCCTCCATCTTAAACACTGTTTTTTCAAATATCCCATATACTTTGGTCTCAATGCAAAGACCCTCCCTCCCCCTTCCCTCCCCCCCCCCCCCCAGCCCTCTCTCCCACTCCCACACCGGGCCATCTGTCTCTTGCTCTCAATCTCTTCCTGCTCCAGTACAATATCCAACACATTTTCCCTCTCTTTAGTTCTGATGAAGAGTCAATGGGACTCAAAACTTTGTTTTTCTCTCCTTACAGATGCTGCCAGACCTGCTGAGTTTTCCTTTGTTCTTGTTGTTGAATATCAAACTGGTCAGGGAAAACCAAGAACTCATTAAGCAGTAAAGACACAGATTCAAACTCAACAGTCCTTGTTTAAACATGACTGTGGAAGCTCACATTGAAAGCTAGTCACTCTCAGTAGTATGGGTGGAGAAAATAATATCACAAACCCCGCCCCCCGCAAAGGGGGGCAAATGTTTGTTGTCGGGTTGAGCAATAAACCTTTGGGTGTTTTATTCAAGCCACGTGTTCTATTGAACCGAAATTCTGGAGGTTTGCTCACCCCATGTGAGAGTTGAAGAGAGCCTTTGTTTAGAGTCCTGTGCTGAAAGAAGCGTTGATTGTTTCAGTGTGAATACATGATGTATGAGACATACTGGTCAGGCTGTACGTGACGTAGGCGACTGCAGATCCTAGCGTTAGTCCCGACATGTAGGAGACGGTCATGGTGTTACCTGTGAAGAAAGAGGCAGTGTAAGCTCTCAAGCAGGGCATTAAAGAACTTGACGTCATCCAAGCTTTGGCTGCCCTTATCTTAACTTGCACCAAGACCTGTTCACTGATTACCCCATGTGGCTTGTTGACCCACATTAGCTCCTGGGGCGGGGATTTTCCAGCCGCGCTCGCCCCAAAACCAGAAACTCCCGCCCGAGGTCAATGGACCGTTGCATGATCCAACCCTCCCTCCCGTCCGCTACCATTCCCGTGGCAGACGGGACAGGAAAATTCCGGCTCTGATCAAGAAATGCCTGGATTTTAAAATTCTCAGTTTCATTTTCAAATCCCTTAATCCTTCTGGAACCTTCCGAGTTGTCTACGCTCCTCCAAATCTGGCCTCTTACGCACCCCCAATTTTAATCGTCCCACCATTGGCAGCCGGGCCCTCGCCATAGCTCTCCGACTCTTTACCTCTTCCTCCTCCTTTAAGACATTTCTTAAAACTTAAACCAAGCCTCTGGTCAGCTGTCCTATTGGCTCCTTTTGTGACTTAGTGCCGAATTTGATATGATAACGTAACCAGGAAGCACCTTCGGGTGTGTTAGTAATATTTTACTATGTCGTTATTTACATTAGGATGGTCTTTAACATGACTGCCTGGGCCATTAATGTTCACTGTTGTCACTGGAGCCACTGTGTGCGATTGGGGAAACATGGGGGCCATTGTGTGGGATAGAGAAACATGGGGGTCATTGTGTGGGATGGGGAAACATGGGGAACCATTGTGCGGGATAGAGAAACATGGGGGTCATTGTGTGGGATGGGGAAACATGGGGAACCATTGTGTGGGATAGAGAAACATGGGGGTCATTGTGTGGGATGGGGAAACATGGGGAGCCATTGTGTGGGATGGAGAAACATGGGGAACCATTGTGTGGGATGGAGAAACATGGGGGCCATTGTGTGGGATGGGGAAACATGGGGGCCATTGTGTGGGATGGAGAAACATGGGGGCCATTGTGTGGGATGGGGAAACATGGGGGCCATTGTGTGGGATGGGGAACATGAGGAACCATTGTGTGGGATAGAGAAACATGGGGGTCATTGTGTGGGATGGGGAAACATGGGGAACCATTGTGTGGGATAGAGAAACATGGGAGCCATTGTGTGGGATGGAGAAACATGGGAGCCATTGTGTGGGATAGAGAAACATGGGGGTCATTGTGTGGGATGGAGAAACATGGGAGCCATTGTGTGGGATAGAGAAACATGGCAGCCATTGTGTGGGATAGAGAAACATGGGAGTCATTGTGTGGGATGGGGAAACATGGGGAACCATTGTGTGGGATAGAGAAACATGGGAGCCATTGTGTGGGATAGAGAAACATGGCAGCCATTGTGTGGGATAGAGAAACATGGGAGTCATTGTGTGGGATGGGGAAACATGAGGAACCATTGTGTGGGATGGGGAAACATGAGGAACCATTGTGTGGGATGGGGAAACATGGGGAACCATTGTGTGGGATGTGATAGTTGACACCACAGAACCTCTGGCTTTCCAGCATTTCTCTATTGTTATAGTGACCACCAACACAAGATAGTCATTCAGGTGTAATTCCACAATGTTTTAAACAGGAAAACAGCTGAGACTCCCAGGTCTTTAAAAACATATTTGCGTTCACCATAAACGATGGCGTGACCACGGAAATAACTAATAAATGCTAACTTAAAACTCAAGCCTCGTTTTGGGTTCTGTTTGGGTAGAAATCTATCAAATTGTTCTGTCACGATCTTCAGGAATGAGTGAAACTCTAACTAAAGCCACATTTCCACCCTGTCTATCAGACCTGACATGTGTCACCCTTTCGGACTGACATCCCTCACTCATTCTGCTGTAATTATTTCATTCTATTTTGACTCACATCATTCTCAAAATAAATACGGTTTGAAATTGATATTTACAGGTTTGTAATCTGCGTCACTCTCGCTGACTGGCACACTGTCACTGTTGACATTCAGAGTCTTTACAGCTCTGCAAAGTGGAATGGATATTTCCAGCGGATATATGATCTACCTGGAGATAGTTGCTAGGCCGCAGACCTACCTTCATACACATCTGACAGGGCAGCTGGTGGAATTGAAATTCAATTAATAAAATCTGCAATTGAAAGCGAATCTCAGTAATGGTGACTATGAAACTATCATCAATTGTCATAAAAACCCATCTGGTTCGCGAGTGCCCTTCAGGGAAGGAAATCTGCTGTCTTTTGGCCTATTTGTAACTCCAGACCCACAGCAATGTGAACTGCCCTCTGAAACAGGCTAGCCAGCTACTCAGTTCAGTGGCAATTAGGGATGGGCAACAAAAGCTGGCCTTGCCAGTGACTGCCACATCCTATTGAAGATTAATAAAAACTCCAGAGGTGGCAGTTATGGACACGTGTAAAGGGTGGATGATGTCATTTGCAAATGGGGGCATTTGTCAACACTGGGCATTTTTAGGGCACTGATTTGATCTTTCGCTGTTCCTTGTAGAAACAATCATTCATTTCTTTGTCTTTCCTAGTCCCAGGGCCGTGCTTTGGGCTCATTCTGTGAACCCGCATGGGCTTTGATCGTATAGCTGGCTGTCCGAGGGAATGGGAATGGCAGCAAACCCTCCCCACAGTGGATCCTCAGGAAAGCTGGATCCTGCCCAGGGTATCGGGCAGCACGTTGGCACAGTGGTTAGCACTGCTGCCTTACAGCCCCAGGGTGGTTCGATTCCCGGCTTGGGCCACTGTCTGTGCGGAGTCTGCATGTTCTCCCCTTGCCTGTGTGGGTTTCCTCCGGGTGCTCCAGTTTCCTCCCACTGTCCAAAAGATGTGCTGGTTAGGTTCATTGGCCATGCTAAATTCTCCCTGTGGCGACTGGGGGATTTTCACAGTAACTTCATTGCAGTGTTAATGTAAGCCTACCTGTGATACTAATAAATAAACTTTAAACTTTAAAAAAAAACTTTATCTACCATGAGAATGTCTCACTGAGGCTGGGCAGACACATATCTGTTGTGGGTCAAATATAAAGCTACTGGTCTTGGCTTCATTGTAGACCACAAAAGGAGGGCCTTGCGAGAAGTCATTGATAATGGTGCCACATGTTACTGGCCCAACAAATGCAAAGAAATTATTCTTCATAAGCTTCGAGAGTGAACACAGACACTATTCAACTCGGGGGAGAATCCAGATTCTCGCACCTCACCCAAAGACACACTGCCCACAGAGCTCAATGGACGGCACAAATCAGGAAGCAATCTTGCCCGATATTCCCCACATTGATCTAAGGCTACTGAATATATATTATATATATTATATAAATGAAGGTCAGCACCCAATTCACAGGACAGGAATTACAATAATTGCAGAGAACAAATTTAGGGGATCAGGTAGGTGAGGAGAAGAAAGAGAATGTTGGATTTATGTAGCATCTTTCGCAGTCTCAGAATGTCCTTAAGTGTCTCACAGTCAATAAAATACTTTCCAATGTAAAGCCACTGAACCAAGAAAGGAAATCTGGCAGCCACAAGACCTATAAACAGCACTGTAGTGACGGACAAATAAACTGTTTTACTGATGTTGGTTGAGGTATAAATATTGATGAAAGCTAGAGGGAGTTTTTTTTAATTCTTTTATGGGACGTGGGTGTCACTGGCTGGCCAGTATCTATTGCCCAATCTGAGTTGCCCTTGTGAAGATGGTGGTGAGCCACCTTCTTGAATGCTGCAGTCTCTGAGGCGTAGGTACACCTACAGTGCTGTTAGAGAGGGAGTTCCAGGATTTTGACCCAGCGACAGTGAAGGAACGGCTGATGTATTTCCAAGTCAGGATGGTGAGTGATTTGGAGGGGAACTTGCAGGGGGTGGTGTTCCCATTGGCATGCTGCCCTTGTCTTTCTAGGGGGTGGAGGTCACGGGTTTGGAAGGTGCTGTTGAAGGAGCCTTGGTGAGTTGCTGTGCATTGTGTCGATGGTACACACTGCTGCCATTGTGCGTCAGTGGTGGAGGAAGTGTTGTTTAAAGTGGTGGGTGCGGTGCTTGCTCACATAGCCACAGTATTTATATGGCTCATCCGGTTCAGTTTCTGGTCAATGGTAACCCCCAAAATGTTGATAGTGGGAGATTTAGCAATGGTAATGCCATTGAATGTTAAAGGGAGATGATTAGATCCTTCCTTGTTGGAGGTGGCCACTGTCGGGCATTTGTGTGGCGCGAATGTTACTTGTCAGCCCGACCATGGATATTGTCCAGACCTTACTACATTTGGACATGTTTCAGTATCTGAGGAGAGTGAATAGTGCTAAACATTGTACAGTCATCAATAAACATTCCACTTCTAGCAATCTTGCCCGATATTCCCCACATTGATCTAAGGCTACTGAATATATATTATATATATTATATAAATGAAGGTCAGCACCCAATTCACAGGACAGGAATTACAATAATTGCAGAGAACAAATTTAGGGGATCAGGTAGGTGAGGAGAAGAAAGAGAATGTTGGATTTATGTAGCATCTTTCGCAGTCTCAGAATGTCCTTAAGTGTCTCACAGTCAATAAAATACTTTCCAATGTAAAGCCACTGAACCAAGAAAGGAAATCAGCAGTTAGGTCTCAGTGAGGGAGTGCTGCTCGGGCTGCAGTGGAGTGTGACAGTTGGTGTCTCACTGTGGGAGTGCTGCTCGGGCTGCAGTAGAGTAATTAATTTATTTAATTATTTTTCAGTTCAATTAGTGAAAAAAATCGGAGGTTTTTTTTTCTAAACAGGAAATAGGCCCAGCAGCAGCCTGGGAAGATTTTGGAGGGTTTAAAAGTAGGCCGCACCTTTGAGCGGGCAGCGTCGTTAGCGGGCAGTGGAGTGAGCAGGGGACAGAGTGAGAGCTAAAAGGGCTTTGGCTCACAGGGCTTCGGCGAGGAAGGTTGTTTGTTTGTTTTTCTTCGGTTACACCCCCTTTTTGTTTTATCCCCAAAACTAAAAAGGACATGGCTGGTATGAGTGGGAGGCCAGTATACTGCATTCGGTGTGGGATGTGGGAGTTCCTGGAGACAACTTGCCTCCCGGAAGTCCATATCTGTGCCAGATGTGTGGAACTGCATCTCCTGAAGGATCGTGTAAGGGAGCTGGAGCTGAGGCTCGATGAACTCAGTTTAGTTAGGGAAAATGAGAGAGTCATAGATAAAAGTTATAGTCAGGTAGTGACACCAGGGTCTCGGAAGGAAGACACGTGGGTCACGGTTAGGAGGGGTAATAGTCAGAAGGGTGATGTGCCAGAAAGCACCCCAGTGGCAGTCTCCCATAAGAGAAAGGGATGGGCAACAGATGGGAGAAGGGAAGGGAGTGAGCAGTCTGTGGAGGGATCCCCTGTGGTTGTCCCCCTCCACAATAGGTATATTGTTTTGGATTCTGTGGAGGGGGATGACCCTCCAGGGGTAAGCCACGAGGACCAGATCGCCTCCACGGGGACAGGCTCAGGGGTCCGGAAGGGAAAGAAGGGGTTTAGGAGAGCGATAGTTGTGGGGGACGCAATAGTTAGAGACACGGACAGGCGCTTCTGTGGGACTGAACGAGAATCCAGGATGGTAGTCTGCCTCCCTGGTGCCGGGGTACTGGATGTCTCCGAGAGGGTAGGAAGCATATTTAAAAAGGAAGGTAGTCAAACGGATGTGATTGTACACATTGGGGGAAATGATGTAGGTAGGAAGAGCAGGGGGGTCATACGAGAGAAATTCAGGGAGTTGGGTGCTAGGCTAAAAAGTAAGACCTCCAGTGTAGCAATCTCTGGACTGCTCCCGGTGCCTAGTGCAAGTGAGGCTCGGAACAGGGAGATTCTACAGTTGAACGCGTGGCTAAAGGACTGGTGCAAGAGGGAGGGTTTTAAATTCATAGATAACTGGGAAATCTTCAAGTCAGGATGGCAACTGTACAGAAAGGATGGGTTACACCTTAACTGGAAGGGAGCAAATATCCTGGCTGGGAGTTTTGCTCGAGTGTTTCGGCAGGATTTAAACTAGTGTGGCAGGGGGGTGGGGAACAAAACAGGAGGTCAGTAAATACTGAGGCTGGGGTCGAGCTGGGGGCCAGGGCAAGGCTAGCTAAGAAGAGGAGCACTCTGGAGGAGGAGGACCTGACTGGGCCTGGAGGTCTGGAGTGCATCTGCTTCAATGCGAGGAGTGTAACAGGTAAAACAGACGAACTTAGGGCCTTAATGCTTGTGCGGAATTTGGATGTGGTTGCGGTGACGGAAACTTGGTTAAAAGAAGGACAGGACTGGCAGCTGAATATTCCGGGGTATCAGTGTTTTAGGCGAGACAGAGGAGGGGCTAAAAAAGGTGGGGGAGTAGCGATATTAGTTAAGGAGCATATTACCGCGGTGCAGAGGGTAGACAACTTAGAGGGGTCATGTACTGAGTCGCTGTGGGTGGAACTCAGAAACAGGAAGGGTGCAGTCACTATGCTGGGGGTGTACTACAGACCACCCAACAGCCCACGGGAAGTGGAGGAAAGGATATGTCAGGAGATTCTGGATAGGTGCAGAAAACATAGGGTTGTTGTAGTGGGGGACTTTAATTTCCCTGGCACAGACTGGAAAGTGCTTAGAGCTGGGGGACCGGACGGGGAGGAATTTGTAAAATGCGTACTGGAAGGTTCTTTGGAACAGTATGTAGATAGCCCGACTAGAGAGGGGGCTATACTGGACCTAGTTCTGGGAAATGAGCCCGGTCAGGTCGTCAAAGTTTCGGTAGGGGAACATGTGGCAAATAGTGACCACAACTCTGTTAACTTTAGGATAGTAATGGACAAGGATGAGTGCTGTCCTACGGGCAGGGTGCTAAATTGGGGGAAGGCTGACTATAGCCGGATTAGGCAGGAATTGGTGGATGTTGATTGGGAGAGGATGTTCGAGGGTAAGTCCGCGTCTGGCATGTGGGAGTCTTTTAAGGAACTATTGATAAGGCTGCAGGATAGGCATGTGCCTGTAAAAAGGAAAGATAGGAAAGGTAGGATTCGAGAGCCGTGGATAACCAGGGAAATTGAGGATCTGATTAAAATGAAAAGGGAGGCGTACGTTAAGTCCAGGCAACTGAAAACAGATGGAGCTCTGGAGGAATACAGAGAGAGTAGGAAAGATCTCAAACGGGGAGTTAGAAGGGCAAAAAGAGGGCACGAGATGTTCTTGGCAGGCAGGATTAAGGAGAATCCTAAGGCATTCTATTCATACGTTAGGAACAAAAGAGTTGTCAGGGAGAAAATCGGACCTCTCAGGGACAAAGGAGGGGAATTATGCTTAGAACCCAAGGGAATAGGGGAGATCCTAAATGAATACTTTGCATCGGTATTCACGAAGGAGAGGGGCGTGTTAACCGGGAGTGTCTCGGAGGGAGGTGTTGACCCGTTAGAGAAAATCTCCATTACGAGAGAGGAAGTGTTAGGTTTTTTAGGGAACATTAAAACTGACAAAGCCCCAGGGCCTGATGGCATCTATCCTCGACTGCTCAGGGAGACGAGAGAGGAAATTGCTGGGCCTCTGACGGAAATCTTTGTCGCTTCTTTGGACACGGGTGAGGTCCCTGAGGATTGGAGGATAGCGAATGTGGTCCCGTTGTTTAAGAAGGGTAGCAGGGATAACCCAGGAAATTATAGGCCGGTGAGCTTGACGTCCGTGGTAGGGAAGTTGTTGGAGAGGATTCTTAGAGACAGGATGTATGTGCATTTAGAACGGAACAATCTCATTAGTGACAGACAGCATGGTTTTGTAAGAGGGAGGTCGTGCCTTACAAATTTGGTGGAGTTTTTTGAGGAAGTGACAAAAACGGTTGATGAAGGAAGGGCCGTGGATGTCGTCTATATGGATTTCAGTAAGGCATTTGACAAAGTCCCACATGGCAGGTTGGTTAAGAAGGTTAAGGCTCATGGGATACAAGGAGAAGTGGCTCGATGGGTGGAGAACTGGCTTGGCCATAGGAGACAGAGGGTAGTGGTCGAAGGGTCTTTTTCCGGCTGGAGGTCTGTGACCAGTGGTGTTCCGCAGGGCTCTGTACTGGGACCTCTGCTATTTGTGATATATATAAATGATTTGGAAGAAGGTGTAACTGGTGTAATCAGCAAGTTTGCGGATGACACAAAGATGGCTGGAATTGCGGATAGCGAAGAGCATTGTCGGGCAATACAGCAGGATATAGATAGGCTGGAAAATTGGGCGGAGAGGTGGCAGATGGAATTTAATCCGGATAAATGCGAAGTGATGCATTTTGGAAGAAATAATGTAGGGAGGAGTTATGCAATAAATGGCAGAGTCATCAGGAGTATAGAAACACAGAGGGACCTAGGTGTGCAAGTCCACAAATCCTTGAAGGTGGCAACACAGGTGGAGAAGGTGGTGAAGAAGGCATATGGTATGCTTGCCTTTATAGGACGGGGTATAGAGTATAAAAGCTGGAGTCTGATGATGCAGCTGTATAGAACGCTGGTTAGGCCGCATTTGGAGTACTGCGTCCAGTTCTGGTCGCCGCACTACCAGAAGGACGTGGAGGCATTGGAGAGAGTGCAGAGAAGGTTTACCAGGATGTTGCCTGGTATGGAGGGTCTTAGCTATGAGGAGAGATTGGGTAGACTGGGGTTGTTCTCCTTGGAAAGACGGAGAATGAGGGGAGATCTAATAGAGGTATACAAGATTATGAAGGGTATAGATAGGGTGAACAGTGGGAAGCTTTTTCCCAGGTCGGAGGTGACGATCACGAGGGGTCACGGGCTCAAGCTGAGAGGGGCGAAGTATAACTCAGACATCAGAGGGACGTTTTTTACACAGAGGGTGGTGGGGGCCTGGAATGCGCTGCCAAGTAGGGTGGTGGAGGCAGGCACGCTGACATCGTTTAAGACTTACCTGGATAGTCACATGAGCAGCCTGGGAATGGAGGGATACAAACGATTGGTCTAGTTGGACCAAGGAGCGGCACAGGCTTGGAGGGCCGAAGGCCTGTTTCCTGTGCTGTACTGTTCTTTGTTCTTTGTTCTTTGAAGGGGGGGAGGTTTAACACAGATATCAGAAGGACATATTTCACACAGAGGGTCGTGGGGGCCTGGAATGTGTTGCCGGGCAAGGTGGTGGAGGCGGACACACTGGGAACGTTTAAGACTTATCTAGACAGCTATATGACCGGAGTGGGAATGGAGGGATACAAAAGAGTGGTCTAGTTTGGACCAGGGAGCGGCGCGGGCTAATTGTTCCTTGTTTCTCGTTTCAAGGCTTCATTCTATGATCATCTTGCTGGTGCCAGTACAGAGCGAGACTGCGGATAGTTGGGAACCTGTCTCGGGGGCAGGGAATTCATATGGTGTTCATGGAAGTGGAAATGACTAGGGTTGGGAAGCATTTTCCGATCAGGGCCATTGTGATCTCCTGGACTCGTTTCGATCGCCTCAGGGGGTCGGAGAGGAATTTCCCAGATTTTTTTTTTTCCCCATATTGGCCCTGGGGTTTTTCACTCTGGGTTTTCGCCTCTCCCTGGGGATCACATGGTCTGGAATAGGGGGGTGGGGGTGAGTTAATAGGTTGTAATGAACAAAGCATCGTAGCTGTGAGGGACAGCTCGGTGGATAGGATATTGGTATGTAGATAGGCTGGAAAATTGGGCGGGGATCCTGGATTCAGGATTCAATCCTGGACCGGGGAGCGGCGCGGGCTTGGAGGGCCGAAGGGCCTGTTCCTGTGCTGTATTGTTCTTTGTTCTTTGTTCTTTGTTCTGACCTTATGATGGTAGGAAAATGATTCATGAAGCTGCTGAAGGTGGTTGGGCCTAAGACACTACCCTAGGAGCTCATGCAGTGATGTTCTGGAGCTGAGATGATTGACTTCCAATCACTACAATCATCTTCAACCAGTGGAGAATTTTCCCCCCAATTCCCACTGATTCCAGTTTTGCGAGGGCTCCTTGATGCCTCACTCAGTGAAATGTAGCCTTGATGTCAAGAGTTGTCACTCTCACCTCACCTCTGGCATTCAGCTCTCTTATCCCTGTTTGAACCAAGGCTGTAATAAAGTCAAAGGGTCAATGAACCCGGCAGAACCTAAGCGGAGTATCCATGAGCAGGTTATTGCTGAGTAAATGCCGCTGATAGCACTGTCGATGATCCCTTCCAGCACTTTACTGATGATTGGGAATAGACTGATTAGGCTGTAATTGGCCGGGTTGGATTTGTCCTGCTTTTTGTGTACAGGACATACCTGGGCTATTTTAAACATTGCCAAACAGATACCAGGGTTGTAGCTGTATGGGAATAGCTTGGTTAGGGGGCATGGCTAGTTTTGGAGCATAAGTCTATTGCTGGAATATTGTCCATGGCCTTTTCAGTAGCCAGTGCCTTCAGCCATTTAAGAATATCTTGTGGAGTGAATCGAATTTGTCGAAGACTGGAACCCGTGAGGTTGGGGAGCTCCAGAGGAGCCCGAGATGGATCCTCCACTCGGCACTTCTGGCTGAAGATTGTCTTGTCCTTTGCACTGATGTGCTGGGCTCTGCCTCATTGAGAATGGGGATATTTGTGGAACCTCCTCCTCCGGTGAGCTTTGTTAAATTTGTTCATGGGATCTGGGCGTCGCCGACTGGGCCAGCATTTATTGCCCATCCTGGAGGGCATTTAAGAGGCAACCACATTGCTGTGGCTCTGGAGTCACATGTAGGCCAGACCAGGTAAGGACGGCAGAAGGACATTAGTGAACCAGATGGGTTTTTAGGACAATCGACAATGGTTTCATGGTCATCAGTAGATTCTTAATTCCAGATATCTACTGATTTCAAATTTTGCCATCTGCCATGGTGGGATTTGAACTCAGGTCCCCGGGGCATTATCCCAGGTCTCTGGATTACTATCCCAGTTACAATCCCACTGCACCACTGATTGTTTAAATATTCACCACCATTCATGGCTGGATGTGGCAGGACTGCAGAGCTTAGATCTGATCTGTTGGTTGTGGGATAGCGAGGGGGGAAATGGTACTTTTTTTACACATCACCCTATGCTCAGTGGCCTACACTGCTCCTGATTAATTCAGCAACGTCTCAATTTTAAAATACCACTGCTTGTTTTCAAATCTCTCCAGTCCGACCCAACCTTCCCTCTGTAATCTCCTCCAACCCTGCTCAGACCTCTCTCTGTAATCTCCTCCAATCTTGCTCATAACTCTTTCTGAAATCTCTTCCAACTCCACTCATCCCCCTCTCTGTAATCTCCTCCAATCCTGCTCTTACCTCTCTCTGTAATCTCCTCCAGTCCCACTCATCCCCCTCTGTGTAATCTCCTCCAGTCCCACTCATCCTCCTCTCTGTATTCTCCTCCAGACCCACTCATCCCCCTCTGTGTAATCTCCTCCAGTCCCACTCATCCTCCTCTCTGTAATCTCCTCCAGACCCACTCATCCCCCTCTGTGTAATCTCCTCCAGTCCCACTCATCCCCCTCTCTGTAATCTCCTCCAGACCCACTCATCCTCCTCTCTGTAATCTCCTCCAGACCCACTCATCCTCCTCTCTGTAATCTCCTCCAGTCCCACTCATCCCCCTCTCTGTAATCTCCTCCAGACCCACTCATCCCCCTCTCTGTAATCTCCTCCAGACCCACTCATCCCCCTCTCTGTAATCTCCTCCAGACCCACTCATCCGCCTCTCTGTAATCTCCTCCAGACCCACACACCCCCCTCTCTGTAATCTCCTCCAGACCCACTCATCCCCCTCTCTGTAATCTCCTCCAGACCCACTCATCCCCCTCTGTGTAATCTCCTCCAGTCCCACTCATCCTCCTCTCTGTATTCTCCTCCAGACCCACTCATCCCCCTCTGTGTAATCTCCTCCAGTCCCACTCATCCTCCTCTCTGTAATCTCCTCCAGACCCACTCATCCCCCTCTGTGTAATCTCCTCCAGTCCCACTCATCCCCCTCTCTGTAATCTCCTCCAGACCCACTCATCCGCCTCTCTGTAATCTCCTCCAGTTGCACTCATCCCTCTCTCTGTAATCTCCTCCAGACCCACTCATCCCCCTCTGTGTAATCTCCTCCAGTCTCACTCATCCCCCTCTGTGTAATCTCCTCCAGTCCCACTCATCCCCCTCTCTGTAATCTCCTCCAGACCCACACACCCCCCTCTCTGTAATCTCCTCCAGACCCACTCATCCCCCTCTGTGTAATCTCCTCCAGTCCCACTCATCCCCCTCTCTGTAATCTCCTCCAGTCCCAATCAGCCCCCTCTCTGTAATCTCCTCCAGACCCACTCATCCCCCTCTGTGTAATCTCCCCCAGACCCACAATCTTCCAAAATATCTGTGTTCTTCCAATTGTGGCATTTTAAATATCCTCAATTTTAATTACCCCACCACTGCCCCCTCACATGCCTGGGCCCTGAGCTCTCGAATCCTCTCACTAAACCTCTGCATTTCTCTGACCTGCTTAAAGATGCTCCTTAAAAGCCACATTGACCAACCCTTTGTTCACCTGTTGTGAAACCTCCGAATGTAACTCCGTCATAAAGTTTGTTTGATAATATTCCGGTGAGGGAGTTGATGCAAATGAAAGGTGCTACAAAAATGCAAGTTGTTGTAGTGCAAACTGCTGTCCCAGTAAAACTATAATGAAGGGAAAATTTACAAGGCTGGCGGAGTTTACAAATAGCCAGCACGTCCTGAGCTAAACCTGAGCCCAGTGCCTGCGATTTTCTGAAAACCATTTCATCCCAAATACAACGCTCCAACTTCTCTGCCTGGTGGTGATGTTGGGAGAGGGTCACCAACCCTCCAGGATGGGGCCTGGTGTCTCCAGGCATTAAAGGTCAATCTCCAGCAGACTGCGGTGTGCAACTCTGGAGAAAAGTCATCGGGACATTTAAAATATATGTTTTTGTCATTTTCCTTTGGCATTTCTCTTTACCAGAGAAACACTTATTGAAAATGGAGTGAACGAAGTTGTTTGGCTGGAAGTCAAGCATCATCCAATTAAGTAAAGAGTCTTTTTGCTTTCCAATTGATGAGGCAAGGCAGGATGTCACAAGGGAGGACATGTTGGCTGAATAATGGCTGGAGCCATTAGTGTGATTAAACCTCCAGGAATACCTTTAATCATAGTTGGCAACCCTACCATAGGACCCTGCCATCCCGGGGAACAATTCCCCCGGGATTGCACAGCTCCTGGTTAAGCTCCAGACTTGCGGACCCTGTTCAAATGCTGCAGGAAGTTCCTGTAATCAGTGATCATAGAATCCCTATAGTGCAGAAGGAGGCCAGTCGACCCATCGAACCTGCATTGACAACAATCCCACCTGGACCCTATCCCCGTAATCCCACGTATTTATCCTGCCAACCCCCCTGATTCCACTGGACAATTTAGCATGGCCAATCAACCTAACCTGAACATCTTTGGACCGTGGGAGGAAACCGGAGCACCCGGAGGAAACCCACGCAGACACGGGGAGAACGTGCAGACTCCGCACAGACAGTGACCCAAGCCGGAATCGAACCCGGGTCCCAGGCACTGTGAGGCAGCAGTGCTAACCACTGTGCCACCGTGCCGCCCTGGTATCAGCAGCTCAGCTCCAGAGCGAGGAATAACCTCGAACTGGCAGATTTGTAAGTCTGCCTTGTAGAAATAATAACAGATACACTTTTTATAATTTTTTTTTGTGTGGATGTTAGGCGCTACTTGCATCTGAAACGACTCCTCCTGACTCCCTTTCCCCTTCAAGAGCGCAGAGTGAGTCGGTGCGTTAGGAACTGGATTGTTTTGGACAAGTGGGACAATACAAGACTTGTGGAAAATAACAGTCAATAAATTGACCAATCCTGCCAGTTGAAAACAGCACAAGTTGACCAGGAGGTCAATTAGTTATAGCGAATGACACCCGTGGAGATCACCGTGGCAATGACAAGAATTGCTGATGGCAAATACAATGTTCTCATTTCACCGGTTCCCCGGAGAGACACAGTGCCACTGTTGCTGCTTACCTGCCAGCTCTCTCTGTTCTGGGCTGACTTTGCCCGCCGCTAAGATCATTGGCACACTGCCAAAGTAGCCGTTTGAAATGCCCATTAGCAGAGAGAAGACGCAAGGCCAGGCCGGATGATTGAAACCAGGCCGGTCACTCGGGAGCACACACAGGAGGAAGAGTGGGATGAACATAACCCGGGTGCAGGAACCGATGAGGAGATGAACTCCCTTCCAGTCATAAGGTAAAGCTGCGAGTATCTACGGCAACAAAGTAAGACAGAGTGTTGAGAAATGAGCACTTTGCACTTAAGTTTAAAGTTTATTTATTAGTGTCACAAGTAGGCTTAACACTGCAGTGAAGTTACTGTGAAAATCCTCTAGTCACCACACTGCGGCACCTGTTCGGGTACACTGAGGGAGAATTTAGCATGGCCAGTGCACCTAACCAGCATGTCTTTCAGGCTGTGGGAGGAAACCAACGCAGACAAGGGGAGAACGTGCAAACTCTACACAGACAGTGACACAAGCCAGGAATTGAACCCAGGTCCCTGGCGCTGTGAGGCATCAGTGCCAACTGGGATTCTCCTGTCCCACTGTGCCACTGTGCTGCCCCCAATACCCAAGTGCTTTAAATTTTGGGGGGAAAATAAACACAGCCTTTTTGTGGCTGCTTAACAATTTCACTCGCTGTCTGTTAGCAGGGTTATTATAATAGGATTAGTGCCTCATGACTCAATCCACAACCAATCATGACAGTCGGGGACCTTTCAATTCAGTTTAATTGACAGTTGAAAGTGGTAAGTGAATGCAGCAAGAACGAAAGAGGACGGTGTTATCCAACAGCACCGCTCTGGAGAATTGGGGAAAGAGGGAGGGAGGAAGAACTCGCATTTATAGAGCACCTTACCTCAGGAACATTTCACAACCAACGGCTGGCTGCTTTGAACTGAACTCACTTCTTTTATCGGCAAAATAAGCAGAATAATAATTGAAATGTGTTGAAACATTGAGAATATTTCTGCTGGTTTATCAACAGTCTTTAAAGATCTGAAATACTTTTGCCAGAAACTTCCAATCTCGCCCATGGCTGGGATTTTCCAGTCCCACTGCAGTGAATGGAATTTTGGCAGAGTGCCAAATTCTCCATTCTCGCTGGCAGCAGGAAACTGGGAATTCCGCCCTTTATTCCCATGGTATCCAGTTTTGATTTTAGTGCATACTTATATCCATGTGCAAAACTAACAGCATTATAACTGACTAGAAATTCGGAGAAATTCGGAATCAAATTGTTGGACTTTCAGAATTTCAATGCTTTGCATCTATCCTATTGAGAGCTACAGATGGATATTAAAGAATAATAAGCTTTAAGACCAGAAGATCATAAGACGAAAGAGCAGAGGTAGGCCATTTGGCCCATCGAGTCTGCTCCACCATTCAATGAGATCATGACTGATCTGATAGTGATAATCCTCAACTCCACTGTGCCGTCTTATCCCTGTAACCCTCGATTCCCTTACTGATTAAAAATCTGTCTATCTCAGCCCTGCACACACTTAACAACCCAGCCCTCTGTGGTAAAGAATTGAAGTGAATTTTAAAATAGAAAAATCCACAAGCAATGTGAGTAAAGGAAGCAAAGCTTCAGTGGCAAATGGGCAGCATCGGAACGTCTGCAGAATGGCAGTGGTTGCAAACTAGAGGAGCTTATTATGCTAATGTGCGATTAAGGTTATTATTTGTAGTTCGGAAGCAGCGTTCCTGATTGGCTGAAACAGGAATACTTTCATTTATTTAGCACCTATCGTTACCTCAGGACATCACAAAACTCTTTGCAAAGAAATACTTTTGAAGTGTAGTCACTGTTGGAACGTAGGGAGAACGGCAGCCAATTCACTCAGAAAGCTCCCAGCAATGAAAATAGGGCGGCACATAGAAACATAGGAGATAGGAGCAGGAGGAGGCCATTCGGCCCTTCAAGCCTGCTACTCCATTCATTAAGATCATGGCTGATCGTCCAGCTTAATAGCCTAATCCTACTTTCTCCCTATAACCTTTGAACCCGTTCGCCCCAAGTGCTACGTCCAGCCACCTCATGAATGCATTCTAATGTTTTGGCATCAACTACTTCCACAGGCTCACCACTCTTTGGATGAAGAAATGTCTCCTCACCTCCATCCTAAATGCTCTACCCTGAATCCTCAGACTGTGACCCCTGGTTCTGGACTCCGCCACCATCGGGAATATCCTCCCTGCATCTACCCTGCCCAGTCCTGTTAGAATTTTATAAGTCTCTATGAGATTCCCCCCCTCATTCGTCTGAACTCCAGACGGCACGGCAACACAGTGGTTATCACTGCTGCCTCACAGCGCTTGGGACCTGGGTTTGATTCCTGGCTTGGGTCACTGTCTGTGTGGAGTTTGCACATACTTCCTATGTCTGCGTGGGTTTCCTCCGGGTGCTCCGGTTTAGTCCCACGGTGTGAAAGACGTGCTGGTTAGGTTCATTGGCCATGCTAAATTCTCCCTCAGTGTACCCAAACAGGCGCCGGAGTGTGGCAACTAGGGAATTTTCACAGTAACTTCATTGCAGTGTTAATGTAAGCATTCTTGTGACATTAATAAATAAACTTTAATATGATCATGGCCATATTAGCAGCTTTTATTAAAAAAATGTTCAGTATAGGTACCATTGGCAGAACTAAGGTGGAAGGACAGCGTTAAGGGTTCAAAGCACTTACCTTTCCCACAAAATCTGACAGGTTAAAAATGGCCATGATGAGAATTGGCAGCCACTCTCCCAGGGTGCAGTTCCTAATTTCAGATTCCAGTCCTGGGAACAGGCAGAGTGTGATGAAGTAGGTGAGAGCGATGGACAGCATGTACGGCCATATAACCCGCGCCACAACGTATCGGTGTAGAATAATGTCTGTAAGAGAACAGATAACCTGTTAGTCAAACAAACAATATCCGTTAAGAAATGTATTACTGCAACAGAGGCTATTTCAGTGCATTTAGATCATTTGAGAACAGATGTGGCACCAGAATTAAATTCCAAAATGCTCTGAATTGCCGCTAATACCAATTTATTCAGAAAAATCAAGGACGGGGTTTTCTGGCCGCACTCGCCCCGAAACCGGAAAATCCGCACGAGGTCAATGGACCTTTGTGTTGTCTGTCTCTCGCCTGCTGCGATTCCCATTTCCCATGGTGGGCGGGACGGGAATATTCCCCCCCCCCCACAGAGTTTGGAAATGACCATCAAAAGTTTGGAAATGTCCATCCCTTGACTTAACCAGCACCAGTGGTGCAAGCTACAGTACCAAACTCCATCTAGTTACAAGCAATATCAGTTCTTGTTGTTCCAGAGGTTTCTACGTCAATCAGTGCATCGACTGGGAGTGTTGGCCCTTGCAATGTCTCAGTGGGTGTGTGTGTATCAGTGCCTTTATGGCGCAGATCAAGAAGATCCAAGGCCCGAAGGCTGGCCACTACCAATTAAACCAACATCAACCCCAGGGTAACAGTGGAGGCACAAAGCTTCATCCTGTTGGATCTGAGCCCATGTTAATGACTGGGTAGATGGAACTAGGTTCCAAGGTTAACCTGGTGTTGTTAAACTTCTTACTGTGTTTACCCCAGTCCAACGCCGGCATCTCCACATCATAGATGGAACTCAGACAGTATCTTCTACAGGACTAAACAAGAGAATGTGAGGAGGATGCAAAGAGGTTTCAGGGGGATTTTGGCAGGCTAAGTGAGTGGGGAGGAACTTGGAAGATGGAATAGAATGTAGAAAAATGTGGAGTTATCCATTTCGAGGGAAGATCTGAATTGCAGAGTGTTTCTGAAATGGTGAGAGATTGGGAAGTGTTAATGTCCAAAGGAACCTGGGTGTCCTTAATAATAAATCACTGAAAGTTAACATGCAGGTGCAGCAAGCAATTGGAAGGCCAGGAAGGGAAGGGCATAGTGGGAGCGTTGGGGAGCGAGGGGGAAAGCCAGGGGGGGGTGGGGGTCAGGTGGAGGGAGGCAGTGAGCAGTAGAGGGGGGGAGGGGGGGTTTGCTGGAGTGCCTTTTATTAGAAAGACTGAGCGTGCTCAGTAACAGGGAAAGGAAAATGGAGGCAGATCTCTTTGAGGAACAGTCTAATTTATAAAACACTGTCAATGCACTGTCAGAACGGGTTTACACGAGGAGGCAGCTGTGTGAAAAGGGAATGTGGATAAGTCTCGGGTTTGGACCTGTAGCGAGTCAGTAGACAGATGGATCAGTTATTGCAAGAGGTGAGATAGGTTTGTGTCAACAGTAAGTGACATAACTTTGGCCAGTCGACAGTAAATGCTAACCTTGCTCATGCTGTTCAATCCCAGGAATGAATAACAATATAAACTGGGAGCGAGCAAACGGTCTTGAATCTGAATGGCTGAATATCAGAGATGACTACTGTCTGACCAAGTGGATTATTAGATACAGCGCAGGGAATGGGATGAGTGGTAACTTAATCAAATTTGACATTAGACCGAAAATCAATATTCATATGTACCGCTTTCAGGGAAATATTGGGAGAGCTTAAATAAATTTGCCTATGGTAATGCAAAGCAAACTCAGTAGAGAATCAGAATCCTTTGAGGAGTCCTTGCTGAATGAGCAGGCGAGACACATACCAAGGACTTGCAAATGCAGGTCAAGGTAATTTGATGCTCTGTGGATTAAGATAATTCAAAGATGATTCAAATGCAAAAAAATACACATTACAAATCCTGTCGGGGGAAAGATGCAGAGACCAGAGGGAAGAATGTAAAATGACAGTCAGAAGGTCAAAGAATGTACTGGAATTGAGTGTTGCTCTGAAGGTTCACTGTAACAATGGGAAGTTCTCTCATTCCTGTTACAAAAAACAGATTCATCAAGGAAAAACACAGGACCCTCCAGGGTGGCGCAAGTTTAAAGTTATTAGTGTCACAAGTAGGCCTACATTAACTCTGCAATGAAGCTACTGTGAAAATCCCCTAGTCACCACACTCCGGCACCTGTTCGGGTACACTGAGGGAGAATTTAGCATGGCCAATGTACCCAACCAGCACGTCTTCTGGACTGTGGGAGAAAGCTTGAGCACCCGGAGGAAACCCACGCAGACGCGGGAGAACATGCAGACTACGCACAGACAGTGACCCAAGCCGGGAATCGAACCCGGGTCCCTAGCGCTGTGAGGCAGCAGTGCTAACCACTGTGCCACTGTGACAAGTCAGGACAGACCCAATGGGCTGAATGGCCTCCTTCTGCACTGTAGGGAATCTATGGATGCAGAATGCAAAAAGTGCTAAGCGTGTCCATGAAGTGATGGAATGTGTGAATGGCAGAACGGAGGTGCAGATTGTTAAGGGACTACCTGAGGAATGCGACTGTTGGTCCTGTGGGAAGAGAGGGTGGTTTGGAGACAAGAAGGAGAGCAAGATCATGGAGTCATAGAATCCCTACAGTCCAGAAAGAGGCCATCTGACCCATCGAGTCTGCACCGACCACAATCCCACACAAGCCCAACCCGCTTATCCCTACACATCTAACCATCTGTATCTCTGTTCTGCCATTCACACATTCTGACACTTTTAGCACCTTTCTCAGCCTTTAACATCACCATTTACATTCCCTCTGTCCAATTAAAGCCCTCCCTCCACCCACAGAGCATAAATCTTGTCCGATTTTCCTTCTTTTCAGCTCTGACGAAGAGTCATCCAGACTCGAAGCGTTGGCTCTATTCTCTCTCTCCACAGATGCTGTCAGACCTGCTGAGATTTTCCAACATTTTCTGTTTAGTTTCAGATTCCAGCATCCGCAGTATTGTGCCTGTATTTCTCTGATATAGTTGTGCATTCAGTGTGTGTGTTGTTTCATACTCTTCTGGGTTCTGGAGCTGCGGCACATTTTATAGCCTTCTGATTTTTATTGAATCGTACAAGTGAGACCTGCAATGATGTTAGTCACTTTAATCATTCAAACCTCCTCAGGCAAGGACAGGTGTTGATCCTTGTAGGTGACTTACACTTTTTAAAAATTTACTTATCAGGGGCGACTGTGCCATTTTTAACAATTTCAGCACAATCTCTGGAAAGCAGGGTGGAATTCCCAATTCCCACGGCACTTTATCATTTCTGAATTGTTTTACCAGCTGGTACCCTGGGGACAGTCAGCAACCGGGTTACATTTTTTTAGCAGGCCATAGATCTTTATTAAAAGCTCGTACCCAACGAATTCCTTTGGAGCAGGAGCAACCCCCTCCATTCCTGCACCCCCCCCCCCCCCCCGCACCGCACTCCCCCCCCGCACCGCACTCCCCCCCGCACCGCACTCCCCCCCGCACCGCACTCCCCCCCCCCGCACCGCACTCCACCCCCCCGCACCGCACTCCCCCCCCCCCGCACCGCACTCCCCCCCCCCCCGCACCGCACTCCCCCCCCCCGCACCGCACTCCCCCCCCCGCACCGCACTCCCCCCCCCCCGCACCGCCCCCCCCCGCACCGCACTCCCCCCCCCCCCGCACCGCACTCCCCACCCCCCCCGCACCGCACCCCCCCCCGCACTCCCCCCCCCCCGCACCGCACTCCTCCCCCCCCCCGCACCGCACTCCCCCCCCCCCGCACCGCACTCCCCCCCCACACCGCACTCCCCCCCACACCGCACTCCCCCTGAACCGCGCTCCCCCCCCCTGCACCGCGCTCCCCCCCCGTGCACCGCACTCCCCCCCCCGTGCACCGCACTCCCCCCCCCGTGCACCGCACTCCCCCCCCCGTGCACCGCACTCCCCCCCCCGTGCACCGCACTCCCCCCCCGTGCTCCCCCTGCACCGCGCTCCCCCCCGTGCACCGCACTCCCCCCCGTGCACCGCACTCCCCCCCCCCTGCACCGCTCTCCCCCCCCCCCTGCACCGCTCTCCCCCCCCCCCCTGCACCGCTCTCCCCCCCCCCTGCACCGCTCTCCCCCCCCCCCCTGCACCGCTCTCCCCCCCCCCCGCACCGCTCTCCCCCCCCCCCCTGCACCGCTCTCCCCCCACCCCCCTGCACCGCTCTCCCCCCCCCCCTGCACCGCTCTCCCCCCCCCCTGCACCGCTCTCCCCCCCCCTGCACCGCTCTCCCCCCCCCCCCTGCACCGCTCTCCCCCCCCCCCTGCACCGCTCTCCCCCCCCCCCCTGCACCGCTCTCCCCCCCCCCTGCACCGCTCTCCCCCCCCCCCCTGCACCGCTCTCCCCCCCCCCCCCCCCTGCACCGCTCTCCCCCCCCCCCCCCCCCTGCGCCGCTCTCCCCCCGGTAACAGTAAAAATTAAACTGTTAAGATGTCCCTCATTTTCCTTCTGGGATTCCTCACATTGAATATCAGCCCGGTTCTTAACATTCTAAGCTTGGGGCATTCCTGGAGGACTATATAAAGTTCTAGTCGGTTATAACGACTTTAATCAGGCAGTTGAGGTTGGCCTATTAGAATATGAACTCCCTTATTAAGGGCCAAGATGTGCCATCTACAGGTCCAGGCAGTAGGCGATTGAGGAGGTCGTCCAACCTGACTGTCTGCCCCTCTACCGTGGCCAGGTGTCCCTGGAGAGGGAGCATTCCGTGTCCGGGGGCACAGTTGATGCCTTCCGTGCCTGCTGGGCACCGCAGGGACTCGGGTGTATTATTGACCTCTTTAATTACATTTTAATTTGATGTTTGAAGTTTTCTTTCCATTTTATCTTTTGTTTCAGGCAGTTCCCCTCCTGTTAGGGAGGTGCCCCTCTTGAGGTGTCCCTGGGTTAGTTTGATTCTGTTTATTTGGTTGGACACAAAAAGATGTCCCTGTTTAAGGGCCAAATTGACAGGCCAGTCAGGGAGCCTCTTGCTCTGTATTTAGCCAGGCGTGTCAGTTCCTCTGCGGCTCCTAGTGTAGACTGCTAACTGAAAGCACTCTGTATGCTGTTGTCAGACTTGTAAATAAAGGGATGTTGGTGAAGGGACTTCTGCCTCTGAGGATTTATTACATCGATGTTGTATTAAAAGAACATAGCAGCACTAAATAAATTTTACAAGGATCATACAAGGAATGCCTGCTGATCCCTATCAGAAAAAGATGAACAAATTGGGTCTGTTTAATCTTGGAAAGGGAAGATTAATGGGTGACCTAATGGAGGTCTTTAAAATTCTGAAAGCTTTTGATAGAAGAGAGGCAAAGAGAAGAGGAAACCGCCTCCTCTCCCGTCCTGTTTGCACAGTAAGTAGTCTCACAACACCAGGTTAAAGTCCAACGGCTTTATTTGGTAGCACGAGCTTTCGGAGCGCTGCTCCTTCATCAGGTGAGATGAAGGAACAGCACTCTGAAAGCTCGTGCTACCAAATAAACCTGTTGGACTTTAACCTGGTGTTGTGAGACTACTTACTGTGCCTACCCCAGTCCAGCGCCGGCAACTCCACATCATGTCCTGTTTGCAGCTGCTCCAGCCAGGAGATCCTGCTGTCATGGTATGGCATGTTCGTCTGCCTTATGTCATCCTTACACATCCACTGTATCTCATCTCCAACCGCTCTGTGATGTCCATCAACTATGCCGAGGTCAACATCTGCTGAAATTTCCCCTCTGGAAGAGATTTCTGTAGCTTTTCAGCTCTGGTCAAATGGCCAAAATACTGACAATTTATTCTCTGGATGTCCCTTTTTTGATCTATTTTCCCTCTTGCAATTTCAACCCCCTGTTCACTTGTCTTGTAATCTGCATATGGAGTTTTTTAACATGCATCTTCGCATCCACATTTCAAAAGCCTCGATATTCTTCTTTATTTATTATCCTGGGTTCTGAGGCAAACAGGAGAGTGGATCGAATGCAGCAGCTTACAAGTTTTTTTCCCTCGTTACAAGCTTGAGTTTTCTTGTTGTTAACACGTCCTTCACAACGTTACTTCTGGCTATCTCGATCCTTCTTCTGAATTTGGCATCACATCCACCATCCTAAATAGACAAATTCACCTACTTGTTCCAGTGTGACACCATCCACTTCAATCTTCACTCTCTCTTCTGATCTATTCCTTCTGATTACGATTGCTTTTGTCTTTTTAGGACTCAATCCATATTCTAACCTTCGAGATTCTACTTGATCTATGCTATTTAGTCAGGATTTTATCTGATTCTAAGTGGCGCTATGTCATCAGCATATAGTAAGGTTGCCCTGTCCTTGCCTCCATTTTGATTCCCAGGAGTACATCTGACATAGCCAAGCCCAGAGGCCATCAATAGAAAACAGTCACCAAAAACTCAAATAGAAAATTCTGACAAATGTATCGAATGTAACCGAACAGGTACCGGAGTGTGGCGACTAGGGGGTTTTCACAGTAACTTCATTGCAGTGTTAATATAAGCCTACTTGTAACACTAATAAATCAACTTTAAAACTACTCCCACTCTAGCAGTAGCTGAAGTGAATGGTATCGATGTGTTTTAAGGGGAAGCGAGATGACACATGAAGGAGAAAGGAATGAAGAGTTTAGAGTTTGATAAGAAACAATGGGAGCAGTTTCAAGTGGACCATATATACATAGAATACTTACAATCCCTACAATGCAGAAGGAGGCCATTCGGCCCATCGAGTCTGCGCCGACCACAATCCCACCCAGGCCCTATCCCCATAACTTCACATATTTACTAATCCCTCCTACGCATCCCGGGACACTAAGGAGCAATTTAGCATGGCCAATCAATCTAACCCACACATCTTTGGACTGTGGGAGGAAACCGGAGCACCCGGAGGAAACCCACGCAGACATGGGAAGAATGTGCAAACTCCACACAGACAGTGACCCAAGCTGGGAATCGAACCCGGGTCCCTGGCGCTGTGAGGCAGCAGTGCTAACCACCGTGCCACCGTGCCGCCATTAATGTTGGCATGCATTGGTTGGGCTGAATACTCTGTTTGCTATGCTGTACATTCCAGGTAATTTCCTGGCCCCACATACTGTTCTCTCACACCACGGATATAAATGATATAATACGCACTAGCACAATCACAGTCTGAATATTAGCACCATGGAGATTGGATGGGTAATGATTGAACGCTGCATTATGGACAGGTAATTATATTGACACAGTCATTCATAACACAGAAGGAAAGTAACAAAATGTAAGGTTACCTCTGAATCCCGGCCAGTTTCTCCTTAACTTCGACTTTGGTGCATCGAACCTCATGTAGGCTGCAGTGGCTGGAATGTCCTGATCAGCACCATCGGACTGGGGGCTTTCCACGATTCCGTTTTCCTTGGGGAATAATGGCAGGAAATGCAGCTGTCATTCCAAAACCTAAGATGGATTTTCTGTTGGGGCTACTTAACCCTGGGAGCGAAGGAGCAGAACTCTCACCAATCCAATCTCAGGAATGATTACAGTTGCCTGGTCTATCGTTTCTTGGCTGGTGAAACTGGCCACCAGCAGCCTGTGTTTGAAAATGACCCCCTCGAACTTTAATCAAGCAGAGTAAAGGCTAATTGGCCTGTTTATTTCCTCTCTTCAGCTTTTACCCTTTCTGAAACAGGGCTGTAACAGTTCCCACTGCTTAGCTGCCTGACATAACTCCTGCTTTCCAGGGAATTAGGGTTAGGTGTGTGATGGTGCGCACAGATGATAGAGAGTCTGCAGTCTATCATGCAAACCCCCTGAGTTTTACACCCCTCACTTAAATGGAAATTTAAAAAGGGGGGCAATATGTCAAATGAGCTGTTGCCTCCCAATCACCCATTTTACACGACTGCACAAAGTTGAAATTCACTCCAAGAAGCTTTGGAAATTTCTGGTACCTAATCCCCAATCTGTTCTAGCCTAGTGCTTTTCCATTTTAGTCTCGGTTGGATTTTTCTAATGCACTGTCCATTTGAATATTTATCTCCATTAGCGATTCTTTCACATCCTCCCTTGGCACTCCTACAGTCCTGCTTTCAACTTCCTGTGTGAAAAAGAGATCTAAAACATTTATTAATCATCTGCACCAGTCCCTTCCCTTCAAGAACAAGATGGCCCCTTTCATCTATAAGTAGTTCCATATTTCCTTAACTAAACTCTTAGTGCTTGGATGCAGTCTTGAGGCCCCACTCCCAATGCAAAGCCTCACTATCTATGACCGTAGGAGCAGAGATAGCAGAGATACGGCTACAAGGCTTTAGTCCTGATTTTCTGACCTACTGCTGCAGTTTGAGGTTTCGTGGAACTATTTTTGGCACATGACTGAATAATGAAAGGTGCTTTTGTGTTAAAGTGGATTCACACCTATCATACAAGTAACAGATGGAACTGCTGGGACTGAGAGAACATTGGTATTAATGACAGGCAACACATAGCTGTCATTGCAATCTGATTTAATAGCGATAAGAATAAAAATATAGAAACTAGAAGCAGGAGTAGACAATTTGGCCCTTTGAGCCTGCCCCGCCATTCATTTTGATCAAGGCTGATCATCAAATTCAATATCCTGATACTGCCTTCCCCCTCATACCCCCAATCCCTTTAGCCCCAAGAGCTATATCTAATTTCGTCTTGAAATCACGCAATGTTTTGGTCTCAACTACATTCTGTGGTAGTGAATTCTACATGTTCACCACCCTCTGGGTGAAGAAATTTCTCCTCACCTCAGTCCTAAAAGGTTTGCCCCTTATCCTCAAACTATGCCCCCTAGCTGTGGACTCCCCCACCACCGGGAACATTCTTTCTGAATCCACCCTGTGCAAATGAAAGCTTTGGAAATGCTCAGTAGATCAGGCAGCATCTGTAAAGACAGAAGCTGAGTTAACAGGCTGGATTTTCAATGCAAGGTCAGGAACTAAACACTCACAGTCGCTGGGTCAAAATCCTGGAATTCCCTCCCTAATGGCACACAGCACGTGGACTGCAGTAATTCAAGAAGGCAGCTCTCTACCACCTTGTCAAGGGAAACTCGGGATGGATAATAAATGCTGGCCAGCCAGCGACGCCCAGGTCCCACGAATGAATTTTTTAAAAAGCGCAGTTGAAAGTGGCCAGGGACAAGACAAGGAGTAGGAGTAGCGTTCCTGCCAATGCTTGGTGACCCCACCAATTACACAAAAGTTTCTGCAAAGCAAGTTATTTAAGTTGCACAGTGAACTGGTCGGCTGTGCACTAACCTATATTGTGTTGCCAGGAAGAGTTTTCAAAATTTCATTCCATTTCAGGCAGGCTCCTTAATGAGTTTAAGGAACTGTTAATTGAATGAGAGTACTATCCCACTCCCCCTCCACTCCCAACCTTCCCCATGGCCAATTGAATACCCAGGATTGTCCGGGTCTAGGCTTCCAAGGTCTGCTCGCACTGAGCCTGCAACCCTTTGAAAATCCAGGCCAATATTTGGCAGTCTTTCACCAGTTCTGATCATTGACCCAAAACACTGGGCCCGATTTTACCATCAAGCTGGGCCTGTGTTCAGGTGCGAAAGCTTGGTAAAGTCGGGCATGAGGCAAGTAGCACGATTCGCGCCCCCCTCCGTGTCCGTTCTCCCTTTACCAAGTGCTGAAAATGGCTGCCGTCAGGACCGCGCCCAAAATGGCCACGACGTCAATTTAAATGTTTTTGCACGCATTTAAATTGACTTAATGGGCTGCACGCCCAACCTTACCGGCATTTCCCCCTTTATCACCACGTTCGCCTGTCCAGATTCGGCGCAAAACAGACACGCTCGGCAAAGGTCCAATTTGGGTGCTCCAGCTGCTGAAGAGGTAAGTTCAGAGCTTCCAGGGCTCTCTGACTCAGAGCGGTGGTGGGGGCGTGGGGGGGAGGAGAGGGTGGGAGGCGGGTCAGATGGCTCTCTGGTGGGGGGGTGAGGGAGGCGGGTCAGATGGCTCTCTGGTGGGGGAGGGAGGTGGGTCAGATGGCTCTCTGGTGGGGGAGGGAGGTGGGTCAGATGGCTCTCTGGTGGGGGGGGTGAGGGAGACGGGTCAGATGGCTCTCTGGTGGCGGGGGGGTGAGGGAGGTGGGTCAGATGGCTCTCTGGTGGGGGGGGTGAGGGAGGCGGGTCAGATGGCTCTCTGGTGGGGGAGGGAGGCGGGTCAGATGGCTCTCTGGTGGGGGAGGGAGGCGGGTCAGATGGCTCTCTGGTGGGGGGGGTGAGGGAGGCAGGTCAGATGGCTCTCTGGTGGGGGGGTGAGGGGAGGCGGGTCAGATGGCTCTGGTGGGGGGGTGAGGGAGGTGGGTCAGATGGCTCTCTGGTGGGGGGGTGTGAGGGAGGCGGGTCAGATGGCTCTCTGGTGGGGGAGGGAGGTGGGTCAGATGGCTCTTTGGTGGGGGGGGAAGGAGGTGGGTCAGATGGCTCTCTGGTGGGGGGGGAAGGAGGTGGGTCAGATGGCTCTCTGGTGGGGGGTTGAGGGAGGTGGGTCAGATGGCTCTCTGGTGGGGGGGTGAGGGAGGAGGGTCAGATGGCTCTCTTGCTCTCTGGTGGACGGTGCGTGGGGGGCAGGGGGGCAGGGAGGGTCCGCTGCCATTCTGCATGTGATTGGTGGGGCAGAAGGTGGGGTTTGCTGCCATTCTGCGTGCAATCGGTGGGGGGGAAGGGGGGTCCGCTGCCACTCTGTGTGTGATCGGTGAGGGGGAACAGGAGCAGGAGGCCGCGATCGGTCTGGATAGCAGGGTGGGTAGGGGGAATAAGGGGGACAGTAATGTTTAGGGGTGGGGTAATGTCTGTGGGGGCCAGGGGGAGGCATTATCCGGCCCGGGCGCGATGTGGCAGGGGAGCGTTTGTCTATTGTTTACTGCGCATGTGCAGCTAAAGGATCCGATCGGACCTGCAGCGTTTCGGGTGTATTAAGCCCTGCCCTCAGGCTTGTGCAGTGCGATTCGGAATCGCTGATATTTTTTCAGGCAGACTGCGTATGGGGGCGCCTGAGAATGGGTCTAAAAGGCGGATCTGAAACGCTCCCAGTTTCAAGTCCGTCCAGCACTCAGAATCAAAATGGTAAAATAGGGCCCATTAACTCTGTTTCTCTCTCCACAGTTGCTGCCTGACTTGCTGCATATTTATCTCCAGCATTTTCTTAACATCCACAGCATCTTTGCTTTTTGAGACAATGGAGAATGCGTTTCCGTCTGAGTAATTTGCAGTGGGTATTCACGCTTTGTGTTGCGAGGGATTGAAGTTACACATGCACAATATCAAGTGGTCTTTGGCCAGGTGTCCACTTGGGGTGGGCAGTGGTCAGTTTACTTGCTAATGAGCAACACTCGAGAGCGGTAGGAGTGAAGGCCAAACTCCCCCTCCCAACCTTCTGTGAACAGAGAAGAAAGTTTTGATGAAAGTTCATCAAGCTGCAAGGTTAACTTTTGTTTCTCTCTCCATTCGATACTGGCTGAGGGTTTCCAGCCTTTTCTTAAAGATTCAGAGTTCAGAGTCAGTTTGACTGAAGTGAGTCAGGGAGGAGATAAGAAGCTGGTCTCGCCTTAGATAGCTGGTCCCACGCCCTCTAGCTTATTTCTTCTCTTTCAATTATTTATTGAATGTCATTTTGATAGGTGCTGGTGAATCTGTGTCGCCTCGTGAGGCAGTGCATTCCACATATTCTAACTAGTCCCAACTATATCCTAACTTCAACCGGCATTTGTGAATATCGCCTTTAGTTCTTTTGGTAGTCACCTCAAATCCGTGCTCCCCGGGCCATCAGCCCCACAGCCAATGGAAACAATTTATTTCATGATGTCAATACTGTAGAAAAGGATAGCGCACTGGTTATCACTGCTGCCTCACAGCGTTAGGGACCCAGGCTCAATTCTGGCCTTGGGTGACTTTGTGGAGTTTGCACATTCTCCCCATGTTTGCGTGGGTTTCCTCCGGGTGCTCCGGTTTCTTCCCACAGTCCAAAGACGTTAAGTGGATTGGCCATGCTAAATTGTCCCTCAGTGTGAGAGTGGCTATGCTTGATGTGGTATAATGCCCCTCAGGCTATAAGCCCCTGGCAACAGACTAATTCCTGTTCCAGGAATAATTTGCAACAGAAAGAGAGGAAAGTCTGACCTATGCACCATCAGAGTGCGGAAAGGCTCAGAGAGAGAATGCTGTTTTTATCCTGTTAAAGGGGTCAGTGGGGTGTACTCTTTATTATATTTTTTTACATATGGATTCATTGCTGTGTGACTATTTCTACAGAATCTGTGCGTATCACTCATATCAAAACAATAATGCAAAATAGAATGAAATTATTTCTACATAGGATGCCAAATTCCAGACTAAGATCAAGATTTTACTTAAACTTAGTTGAGATTCTCTCTTGCAAAATAAAAGCAAAATACTGCGGATGCTGGAATCTGAAACAAACAAAAAATGCTGGAAAATCTCAGCAGGTCTGGCAGTGTCTGTAGAGAGAGTAAACAAAGTTAATGTTTCAAGTCCTTTTGACTCAGAATCCCTAAAGTGCAGAAGGAGGCCATTTGGCCCATCGAGCCTGCCCCGACAACAATCCCACCCAGATCCTTTTCCCTGTAACCCCATATATTTACCCTCCTAGTCTCCTGACACTAAGGGGCAATTTATCATGACCAATCAACCTGACCCGCACTTCTTTGGAGTGCGGCATTAATGAAATCATTTGAAAAGGCCATTTATTTTGCAAAAGCAAAACAGTGGGCAAACATTTATTAGTTTGGTTACTGCTGCAAAGCGCAGCGACAGAAATTCTCGCCCAACCTAAGCGATGCCCCATGGCCAGGTTTTTCCACCCTCGCCAGGGTGGGTCCGCCGCGGCAGATTTAGTGGCCCAGTCAAAATTCCACCGACTTCCAGCGGGATCGACGATCCCTGCGGCCAGCGGGGCTGGAAAATCCCACCCATCGGCCTCTTTTCCCTCCACAAGCAAACAGGTGACAGACAATCTTCAAAGGTGGCAGCCACATTCCCTCCCGGACTAGAAGGGAATATTTGGAAGATGACCCAAAACAGGAGGAAGTTATCCATGGTCATGGGAAGCAGTCCTCAAGCAAACTGCCCTGAGAGATTATCCTGTTTCATTCTTACAATGTGAGGTAAAAACTTACGAATCTTACTTCCTCTGTATTGACATTATGATGGACGCGGTAGCCTGGGCCCTGATCCGCATGACCTTTGTCCTCTAGACATTCATGGCCCCTGCTACTCTGGGAGGTATAGTATCGCACAAACTGTGTTCTTTTCACCAGCAAATGCAAGAGGAAGCACATCATTTCCATCCCGATGGAAATGAAGAAGAAGACAATGGTGTTTTTCCGCTCGTCTGAAAGCAGGAGCTTGGTAAAAATTCTGCTGAGGGAAATGATGACGCCAGCAGTGCCTGTAAAGGAGGGGGGAAAATAAACCTCTTAGTGTTCATCGTTAATGAGAGTGAGGAAATACATCCTTCCAACAGGCGGTCTTTCCCCCAGCCCCACAATCCTCTTCCTTCTTCCAACTATCGACAGGCAATAGTCTTCCAACACTCCAAACACTTGGGCCAGGAGCTTACAATCGCTCCATGACATGTCTCCACCCCGACTCCCTCCCTCCCAGTGGGTGGGGCGAGCCATTTAAATTGCTGTTTACTTCAGCAGGGTTGTAATATCCCGCTGGGCGGGAAGGGGGCGTAATATCCTGGCCTTGGTTTTAGTTTGAGAGGGATAGAATTGAGAAGTACCAGACCTTGCATACAGTTCTAGTCAATCGCCCATCCCTTGACTCCGTCTACACTTCCCACTGCCTCGGAAAAGCAGCCAGCATAATCAAGGACCGCATGCACCCCGGACATTCTCTCTTCCACCTTCTTCCGTCAGGAAAAAGATACAAAAGTCTGAGATCACGTACCAACTGACTCAAGAACAGCTTCTTCCCTGGTGCCATCAGACTTTTGAATGGATCTACCATATATTAAGCTGATCTTTCTTTACACCCTAGCTGTGACTGTAACACTACATTCTGCACTCTCTCCTTTCCATAGAACCATAGAAAATTACAGCTCAGAAACAGGCCTTTTGGCCCTTCTTGTCTGTGCCGAACCATTTTTTGCCTAGTCCCACTGACCTGCACTTGGACCATATCCTTCCACACCCCTCTCATCCATGAACCCGTCCAAGTTTTTCTTAAATGTTAAAAGCATTTACCACTTTATCCGGCAGCTCATTCCACACTCCCACCACTCTCTGCGTGAAGAAGCCCCCCCCTAATATTCCCTTTAAACTTTTCTCCTTTCACCCTTAACCCATGCCCTCTGGTTTTCTTCTCCCCTAGCCTCAGCAGAAAAAGCCTGCTTGCATTCACTCTATCTATACCCATCAAAATCTTATACACCTCTATCAAATCTCCCCTCAATCTTCTACGCTCCAGGGAATAAAGTCCCAACCTATTCAATCTCTCTCTGTAACTCAGCTTCTCAAGTCCCGGCAACATCCTTGTGAACCTTCTCCACTTTCCTTCTCCACTATGTACTCTATGAATGGTATGTTTTGTCTGTATAGTGACAAGAAACAATACTTTTCACTGTATCCCAATACATGTGACAATAATAAATCAAATCAAAATCAAACCATATTATAAAGAAGGCTCTAATGGGACTGGAGAGGGTGCAGAGAAGGTTTACATAGATGATACTGAAAATGTTTGAGTAAAGGTATCAGGAAAGGATTGACAGGCTGTAGTCCTTTTCTCTCGACCTTATAGAGGTCTTCAAATTTCTAAAAGGTTTTGATGGAGTGGATACAGGGATAGATGGTTCCTCTTGTGGGGAAGAGCATAACTAGAGGCCATTGATAGAAGATAGTCCCCAATAAATCCAATAGGGAATTTAGAGAATGGTAGAATGTGGAAGTCACCATCACAGGGAGTAGTCGGAGTGATTCATATGGATGCAGTTCAGGGGAAACTGGGCAAGTCTATGAGGGAGAAGGTAGATGTAGATGAGAAAATATGGGCAGATTCTCCATTGAAGCACGAGCATTGGCATGGACTGATGGGTTGTTTCTGAGTTGTATACCCTATGTAACCATGTGTAAAACATCCAATCACTGCAGAGCAGATAGAATGCTAATGTATGAACGCAGAGTGGTATAGGATCATTGAATACAGCTGGCCATTCATCCCATCATGCCAATACCAGCTTTTTGAAAACAATTAAAGCCATTCCCCTGCACTTTCCCCCCTGGCCTGTGTAACGGCCTGTGTAGCCTCAGCCCCCCATGTTTCACTAAGATATTCTGTATGAGAGTATGTAAGAGTACAACTTGTAGAAAATAATGCTGCAATTGTGCAGTGTTCCAGGCAGTCCACACCACCGAGTATTCTGCTGAGTCCTTCCACTGCTGGAGCAGTTCATGGAGAGCCCAGGACTAACCCCTCAGATAACCGAGGAAATCTACTCCACATGGTTCTGTGGGCACCAGTGGGCTTCCTGTGCCTCAGCCAATAACCATTCTTTAAGTATGGGCCTCGTGAATGTCTATTTAACCATGAAGGAGCTTATGGCTGAGCCCTATCCCATCGACAATACAAATCTTTCAGCACCGCGACAGAAACTAATCAACTGGACATTGTGTTCAAACAGGCAACCCTCGGACTGCGTAACTGTGTGCTCATCTGTAAAAACAGCACACAGTGAAATGTGACAAATGTATATTGTTTGTTGAAGAACTGAACTGTAATAAATGTAATGTCTTGGAACAGAGCACTGTAAAGTATTGTAAATATGACTGTTTTTTGCACTGTTTGTAATTATTGGAAATGTTGTTTCTGCAATGGTTTATCTCAGAGTATTTATGAATAAAGTATATTTTTGAAATAAAAAATTATGTTCAAACAGGCACCTTGTCCACCTTGATCATTCCTTCGGGCCAGCCCGGCTGGTCACTGACAACAAGCATTAGACCATAAGACGTAGGTGCAGAAGTAGGCCATTCAGCCCATCGAGTCTGTTCCGCAATTCAATGAGATCACGACTGATCGGATGTGATAATCTTCCACTTCCCACCTTATCCCCATAACCCTGGATTCCCTAACTGATGAAAAATCTGTCTATCTCAGCCTTGAACATACTTATTGGCCCAGTCTCTACGGCAAAGAATTCCACAGATTCTCTGCCCGCTGAGAGAAGAAACTCCTCCTCATCTGTGTCTTAAATGGACGACCCCTTACTCTGAGGTTGCGCCCTTTAGTCCTGGACTAACCCACATGGGGGAAACAACCTCTCAGCATCTGCCCTGTCAAGCCCCCTGAGAATGCTGTATGTCTCAATAAGGTCACCTCTCATTCTTCTAAACTCCAATGAGTACAGGCCTAACATACTCAACCTCTCCTCATAAGAAAATCCCTCCATACCCAGATCCCCCCATTCTCCTCATTTGCTTTCCAAATGGCACTCTGGATGAGATGCACTCATCCTGCCAAGTCCATGCATCGGAATTCAGGCCTTCTTGGTGGATATAGCTCAGGACACCCTGGGAAGTCCATTCACCCAACAAGCTTTCCCCTTT